>NC_066553.1:10648512-10825808 GCF_024679095.1 Eriocheir sinensis | reverse complement strand
AGTGTTTTTCCTCACGCCCACCAAAACCCTGGCTGAGCTCCCCGCAACCAAGTTTTACACCGTTACGTTATTGTCTGCATTATATCAATATGCGAGAGGCTGGTAGGCCTGTACGAGGCAGCTCCTTTGAACCTTAGCTCCCGTGTATCTAACCCCACCTAATATTGCTGTCCATGAATTTATCTAATCTATTTTTGAATGTGACAATTGTATTGGCACTCACCACGTGACTGCTAAGCCTATTCCACTCATCCACCACTCTGTTAGTAAACCAATTTTTGCCTATGTCCCTGTTGAATCTGAATTTATCCAGTTTAAACCCATTACTTCGTGTCCTACCCGGTTCTCTTAACAACAAAACCTTATGAATGTCTCCCTTATTAAAGCCCTTCATCCATTTATAAACCTCGATCGTGTCTCCACGCACCCTTTGCCTTTCTAGAGACTGCAAGTTTAACTGTTTGAGTCTTTCCTCGTATGGCAAGTTTCTCAACCCCTGAATCATCTTAGTCATCCTCCTCTGCAACGATTCTAACATTTTGATATTCATTTTATAGTAAGGTGACCAGAACTGAGCCGCACAGTCAAGATGAGGTCTAACTAATGCTAAATATAGTTTGAGGAAGACTTCGGCGCTTCTGTTGCTTACGCTCCTTGAAATAAATCCCAGTACCCTATTTGCTCGATTTCTAGTTTAAATGCATTGTGCCCTTAACGTAAAAAAAAAAAAAAAAAGTCATACAATCTGTTTAGTTCATCCTGGAGAATAATAGCGTCCTGATCCGACTCAATTACTCGACCGATCTTGTTATCATCTGCAAACTTAGTGACATCACTACTAATTCCTGTATCTAAGTCATTAATATAAATAATAAACAAAAGTGGACCTAATACCGAACCTTGTGGGACCCCACTCGTAACACATCCCCAGTCAGATCTTTTACCATTGATTTGCACTCTTTGCTTCCTATTGCTAAGCCACGCCGTGACCCAGTTCAAAACTTTACCCTCTACTCCGAGGGCCTGTAATTTAAGAAATAGTCGTTGGTGAGGAACTTTGTCAAACGCTTTACTAAAATCAAGATAGATTACATCATAATTTTCAGCTCAGTCAACCGCCTCAAATACTTTATTGTAGAAGGACAAGAGATTGGTGAGGCATGACCTACCTTTCGTGAACCCATGCTGGGAGTCGTGAATAAAGCTATGTTTCTCTAGATGCTCCCGAATGTTCCTGGCTATTATGGACTCCAGCATCTTGCCTATAACCGATGTTAAGCTAATTGGTCGATAGTTTGAAGCAGCTGACCTGTCCCCCTTTTTGAAAATTGGCGTCACATTAGCTACTTTCCATAGGCTGGGCACATAACCAGTATTTACAGACATCTTAAAGATGTCGGTTAGTGGGTCACTGATTACATCACTAAATTCCTTTAATACCCTCGGAAATATCCCGTCAGGACCTGGCGACTTATTCTTCTTAAGCTTATCTATCTCATCCTGAACTGCTTGCCTGGTAATAATTATATCTCTCAATTTATCGCCATCCCCGCCCTCGTACACCTGAACCCTTTCCGGAATAGTCGTTCGATCCTCTTGTGTGAATACTGAAAGGAAGTTGTCGTTCAACAATGTGCTCATATTTTCATATTTTTCTACTAGCTCGCCTGCGTTTTATTTTCAGCGGTCCGATTTTCTCCCTTGTTTTTGTTCTATACATCTGAAAGAAGCCCTTGGGATTACTTTTCGCCTCATTTGCTACTTTGATCTCATAGTTCCTTTTTGCTATCCTGGTGTTTTTCTTCACTAATCTAGATAGTTCGACGTACCGGCCAATGAGATGTGTTTCACCATTCTTTATTTTCTGATAAATTCCCTTCTTTAACCCTATCTCGTGTTTTACTCCACGAGTCATCCACTTAGGGTCATTATTTTCTTTTTTAAGGGTTCGCTGTGGTATATGCTGTCCTTGCCCCTCTACTATTACTCTAAGTAAATGAATTAGCAAACTTTTTTTTTTTCTCTCTCTCTCTCTCTCTCTCTCTCTCTCTCTCTCTCTCTCTCTCTCTCTCTCTCTCTCTCTCTCTCTCTCTCACAACTATGTGATGACCATTTACTCTGAACACTTTATTTTAGTTTGTATTTTGGCAATTAAATCTGCAATCATTTTATAATACTTTGGGTCATTCTTAGAGATATGGAAAAAAGGTATTAGAAATGTTGTCCTCTTCAGAATTACGTAAAAAAATACGTCTTAATATATGTTAAGAAATTATATATTAATCAGTTTAACACCAGGTTTCTGGTCAACCTGTAGCATTTCTGCCTCAGCCATACCTGCTGTATGTTTAGAAACTATTTATTAGTGAGTTTGAAACTAGGTATTTGGTCAACTTGTATCACTTCTGCCTCAGTTAAGTTGTATTTCAAAGGCAGGAATAAGTGATAACTGTAGGATGTGGAATTAGTCCCTTCTTTTAATAAGAATGAGGTAGTCCTGTGACGTTAGAAAGAAAAAAATGCCTGCTACTTGCTACTAAAAATCTAAATGAGAAAATATATATGTTTTTCATAATTTGCAAATTACAAGTCAGCTCGATAAAATGAATGTCTTCACTCTCCCATTTTCCACGAAATGTCATAAGGTATTTACATTTTTATTGTCATCGAATAGTCAATGAGTATCTGCTAGTCGTCAAATTTGTTTTGTCACCTTTCTTGCATGTAAGGCTAATGCAATTTAAGAACAATCGTTACTATAAATGTGCACCCTCACAGGCACAGGATTGGGCTTAGCATTAGCACATCCACCCTTTTAAAAAAAATAAAAGGCTTTAGATTACTGCTAATACTCTTCCTTGTTCTGAAAATTTTATTCTTCAAAATTATATTAATTAAGGAACACATATCACTGAATATTTTTCTTATAAAAAAAGGAAGGGAAACATACCTGGTCAGCACACCAGTACCAGATGGAGGCTGGGGTCTGGCCTAGCAGAAATGCTGGCCATGGCAAGTCAGAGTTAACAGGATCCCTTAACATTATCCACGAATCGTCTCTTGGCAAACCGCAACTTGTGTTTTTATATGTTAGCTTAGGCACAGCCTGCATGTATTTGTATTGCAATGCCCCATATCCGCCAACCTCTTGAAAGGCTGAAAATGCATTGAAACAATAATAATCATTAAAGCCTGAAGGTAATGATAGTGATGAGTTCAGTAACTATGATTCAGTAGTATCTGATAGTGATGAGTTCAGTAAAATGTGATAAAATAATGTCGCTTTCTTAAACATATCATTCCCAGAGGGTGACGCACCACACTGTGATGTGGATGTGTCAGAGTTCACCCTATTAGTCTATTGAAATATACATCTCTTGTTTACCTGTTGTCAGAAATTAGGGGTAAGTGTAAAGACCATGGAGCTCAGCAAGTTATGTCAACATAAATGAATAAAGAGTTCTTTTTTTTTTTTTTTTTTTTTTTTACGTCTTGGCCTATTGCGCCGGTAGGCTTCTTCCCGGTGGATCCTGAGTTCCTGATGGTCGGTCCAAGGCTTCTTGTCGGTGGGGCCTGATGGTCGACCCAGCCCGTTCTGGCGCAGGCGAGTGTTTATAGTGGCGCCATCTTGCATTGGCTCATGCTGCCCTCCCGGAGCTCATCTTTAATCCTATAATCTAGAGTCCGGGTTGATAGGTGGTCTTCTGGACAGCATGTGGGTAGTTTTAAGCCACTCGGCGGCGGCTGAAAAATCCCAGCTTGGTGGCACCGGTCGGGGATTGAACTCGCGTCCTCCTGAACGCGGGGCCGTCTCGCTATCCGTTCAGCCACCGCCTCCGCATAACTTGACATAACTTTTAATATACATAACTTTTAATATACAGGATGTCAGTAGGTTTGCTTACACTGTGTCGCTATGCCGGGAAACATCCTTGATTATGATACAAGACAATACTAAAATGCTCAACACACTTGCTAAATATGTTTATGTCAACTGCTCTACTGCAAACTGATATTCAGAGCTATCTTCACTAAGGGGGCGCTGGGCGACTTATGGGTCAAACAATTGGTTTTCTCAAGATTGACTTAAAAAGCGTTGGCATTAAAGAACACCAGGAGGTGAGTAGATGGGAGTAGTCAGGTAGATACCTGCTGAAACAAGCTTCAGTCGCTCCAGTTAAGGTATATATAGATATATATATATATATATATATATATATATATATATATATATATATATATATATATATATATATATATATATATATATATATATATATATATATATATATATATATACATATATATATATATATATATATATATATATATATATATATATATATATATATATATATATATATATATATATATATATATATATATATATATCCTTCTATATACCTTTATCTCAGTTTCCTTTCTGACCGTTCTATTTCTGCCGTGGTAGACGGTCACTGTTCTTCCTAAATCTATTAACAGTGGTGTCCCACAGGGTTCTGTCCTATCTCCCACTCTTTTTCTGTTGTTCATTGATGATCTTCTTTCCAAAACGAACTGTCCTATCCATTCCTACGCCGATGATTCCACTCTGCATTATTCAACTTCTTTTAATAGAAGACCCACCCTTCAGGAACTTAACGACTCAAGGCTGGAGACTGCAGAACGCTTAGCCTCAGACCTTACTATTATTTCCGATTGGGGCAAGAAGAACCTGGTGTCCTTCAACGCCTCAAAAACACAGTTTCTCCACCTATCCACTCGACACAATCTTCCAAACAACTATCCCCTATTCTTTGACAACACCCAGCTATCACCTTCCTCAACACTAAACATTCTCAGTCTATCCTTAACTCAAAATCTCAACTGGAAACTTCATATCTCATCTCTTACAAAATCAGCATCATCGAGGCTGGGCGTTCTGTACCGTCTCCGCCAGTTCTTCTCCCTGCACAGTTGCTGTCCATATACAGGGCCTTGTCCGCCCTCGTATGGAGTATGCATCTCATGTGGGGTGCTCCACTCACACTGCTCTTCTGAACAGAGTGGAGGCTAAGGCTCTTCGTCTCATCAGCTCTCCTCATTCTGATAGTCTTCTACCTCTTAAATTCCGCCGCAATGTTGCCTCTCTTTCTATCTTCTATCAATATTTCCACGCTGACTGCTCTTCTGAACTTGCTAACTGCATGCCTCCCCCCTCCGGCCCTGCTGCACTCGACTTTCTACTCATGCTCCTCCCTATACTGTCCAAACCCCTTATGCAAAGTTAACCAGCATCTTCACTCTTTCATCCCTCACGCTGGTAAACTCTGAACAATCTTCCTTCATCTGTATTTCCTCCTGCCTACGACTTAAACTCTTTCAAGAGGAGGTATCAGGACACCTCTCCTCGAAACTGACCTATCTTTCAGCCACCTCTTTGATTCTTTTAGGAGCAGTGAGTAGCAGGCTTTTTTTTATTAATGTTTGCTTTTGTGTGCCTTGAACTCTCTCCTTAAAAAAAAATATATATATATATATATATATATATATATATATATATATATATATATATATATATATATATATATATATATATATATATATATATATATATATATATATATATATATATATATATATATATATATATATATATATATATATATATATATATATATATATATATATATATATATATATATATATATATATATATATATATATATATATATATATATATATATATATATATATATATATATATATATATATATATATATATATATATATATATATATATATATATATATATATATATATATATATATATATATATATATATATATATATATATATATATATATATATATATATATATATATATATATATATACGTAGGAATATTTTATCAAAGACCCTCCCTTGTCCTCATTTTCCGTTTCCCTCATGTCACATTATCACCAGAGTTTTTCAACCTGCTCTCTAAGGACAAATTAACTCACTTTATACACACCACACCATTTGCACGCAACACACACACATCATTTCTTCAATATGACCAAACTCATGGCGAAAAATACTGTTTCGGACTACCCATCTGAGAGGTGGGGGAGGCACAAATGCCTCCAGATTGGACACCAGTTTTGGCTGCAAGCCCGAGAGGTGTGTCTATAGCTCCTTCAATTTTCTCTTCATCAACTTCTAAAACATTCGTGGTCTTCGCTCTAATTTCCGTTCTGTGAAAGACCATCTTTCCTCCTCTAAACCTCACCTCCTCTTCACAAAACGAAAGCCAGGTTTCTGAGGCTACTGACAGTAATCACTATGTTTCCTCTTGCTATTTATATTAGAAGTTTGAATTCAAACTTTAATGTTGCATCTATATACGCAACAGCAATACTTATCTCTTACCCACGGCTTTGATTTTTTAAAGTGAATAAAACGTTTTCCCTAACTCGAAAAGTCTTACGTTATTTGTTGATGGTCGGCCATCTTCGACACTACCTTTATATGACCATAACGGACCGATTATACCCCTTAAAAACTTTTTTTTAGCTGACGAGGACCAGCAAAACATACCAGCCCAAAAGAGTATTTGTGTATCCCTTTTAATGGAATCGTGAGGTTTTAGACCAATTATTTTCTCTGCGAGCTTTCGCTTGTATGAGCCCTAAATCCTCTGGATTTTTCAGCAATCTTCCAACTAGCTGCCCCCTATTTTAAAACACTGACAGTCTCCACTGTAAGCATCCTTTGGGTACATATTTTAAAGAATCATCACTGGAAATTCCACGTATCTGTATTAGGAAATAAAAAAAAACATTGATATGAGTTGAAACGTACTAATCAGTGGACTGTATTCCGCATGAAACTCACCTTTAATCATAACAAAGAGTGCGCCGGCCAGCATGATGATGACCTGCAGAGTGTCCGTATAGATGACGGCGGCCAATCCCCCCGTCACAGTGAAGAGCGCCGTCAGCACAAGCAGCCCAGTCATCGACCAGTATATATCCCATTTGAGTGCTTGATTGATGAAGATGGAACCAGAGTACAGATCAACCTACACAAAGGAAGAGATAACCATGTAGATAAAACTAAAGGAATATATTTATAATAAGAGCTAACTTAGCATGTGCGATGATAAATTTATGGCCAATAAGATTAATCAAATCTCACTTTCAGTTTACAATACGCAGGGCTGTGTTAGTGCGTATCACGCTTGTCATACTGCGCCAACTGTATTTATAGCATCTTCCATTTAGCGTAACCCGTTTCTGGGTCGTGATCTGGCGTGTTCCATTTAGCGGAACCGATCAGCTGACGCCGCAGCCTGCACCCATTTTAGAGGATCTGGGTGACCCGGAGGGACCCCACTGCCGAGCAGGGTTAGCCAGATCACTTTCGACCCAAGACCCAGGCCAGGACCAAGACTATCGCCTCCGCCGCCATTTGCATGCCTTATTTCCCATATTTGGGTATTTTTTGCTACAACCACTGCATCCAGGTGGTGCCTGGTGATCCGAAATTGTAGGTACTGTATGCCAGTTACATACTTACCCATAGATATGTGCCGAAAACCATGAATAATAAGTTAAAAGTGGTGCAGTGGGCGGGGCGTTGAAATTTTAATTTCGGGCCCAGCAAGAGGCCTGTAGTGGCTTTAAACGAAAACAGTTGGATGAATAGATGTGTGGAGAGCCATATATGTATGGCGGGGCAAGGGTTTTGTGGCCGGGCGAGGGGAGTGAAACGCGACGGCTGTGTTTTATACAGAATAGCACCCACCCGGGTGTTACATTGGCGCTGTGTCCAGGGGTAATGGGCTCCCTCCCACCACAGGCTCAAGGGCCAATGCGACGGAGATGAGCACCGAGGCCACGCGCTACTATAGCATATGCCCCCAACTTTACCTTTACCTTACAGTGACTGACGTGTTTATTGCTGATACATGTTGATTTATTATTTATCATTACATACCCAGTTAATTTTCATCATCGTTGGTAACCCCCATTTATGCATAATGTAAAGATGAATCGTTTGTTTCAGTGACTTTGTGTTATTTGGGTCACTGATATCACAAAAAAATACCGGTTAGGTTAGATTATCAATGAGTGAAGCAGTAACAACTCAATATTATATTTAAATGGTAATCAATTGGGCAAAACTTAAGAATAACCACTCCAAACCAATATTCGTATTAATTTAGCACGTGAAAGAATTATTATTATAATGCATTTTCGTATACGTTTTACCTTGAGGAGGTGGCTCGGATTTTCTAAGTCCATTGTTATTGTTTCACAACCGCCTCTATACACAGACTGAGCCTCATACCTGCCCTGCAGTGCACCCTACAAACTAGTTTCTAAGTCAGTGCGCGCAGGTCGTAAAGTTCAGTTGGAGTAGTTTAAATATATTTGACATGTGGCGTGACCCGTCAAAAACTTACGCGCCGCGGGACGGATTGGGAGGGCGGCGGTGGGGGGAGGGGGAGGGGGGGGCAGTATGCCCACCATCTGATGACATGCCTGACACTCGTCAGCAGATTGAATGCTAGGTCATATTGGAATAGACTACAAGAGTATGCGTTAGGGACTTTCCTTATTTTTGAGACTTGGGAATTTTTCCTGATTTAGGGATTTTTCTAGGGAAATTTTGGAAGGCCATTTTTCAGTGATATGGGCCCCCCCCCCCCCCCCCCAATACCCCAGCTCCCCACAGGTCCCCAGGTTTGTCTTAGGGGGTAGGGGGGGGCTGGGGTGGTGGAGGGGGTGGAGTGGTAATTCTTGAGATTTACCGGATTATCAATATACAGTCATCTATCAAAGGTGGCATATGCTGGGGTGTGTGTTGCCTCACCCACCCTACAACGTCAAGGCTGAGGGTCCCTCCGGACAAGTCTCCATGCAGGGCCCCCTTTCATCCTGAGTACCTCCTGGCAGGATTTATCAAGTTGCTCAAGTCACAAACTCTGTAGGTGTCATTATTAGGTTCTTCTGATCTTAGAGTGAGTGAAAACTGTAAAGTTAACATGTACCCAGTTATGACAATCATTATTAATAGTTTCATGTATTTTTTAATTTCGAGTCAACGTGTTCCATCAATGTCCCCAATCACACCTGGGAACCCAGCAATGTCTTGAAATTCAGTTTCTTTCTTGATTAATCTGTGTAATAAGAAAAAAAAAAAAAATTTTGTACCTGTTGATAATTGTGCTCAATGTTTTTATTAGTTAAATAAATGCATTTGTACAGTTGTTTTGCTTTATTTTCTTATGCCGGAGGATAGAATTGATCTTGATTTTCATGACCCTATTTGCGCTGAGTGAATGAGAGTTATAGTTCAGCAGTGTTATCATTAGGTAAGGTTGGAGGCATTTGATAAGCTGTGTGTTGTCTTAATCTTGACAAGTAATGCACAGGGCACCAGTACAGGTGCATAACACGAATATTTGTGTTGGCTGCTGGGGGAACTGGGGTGCCGAGTGTGTATGGAAGGGAAATGAATAGGTGTACTACTAGTTAGTCTTGGTGTGTTGTGACAAGTGAGTGTGTATTTGTTTTCTGAATGAGTCTATTGTACCGCAGTCTAAAGTCTGTAGGGGGAGGCTGTTCCAGTCACGTGTGGTGCGTGGAAAGTATGAGTCCGTACATGTGTCCGTGTTTGTGTGATACGTTTGGTATTTTTGGTTGAGTGTGTTATGAGTACGCTGACTGTTTGCGTCCTGTAAGTATGTGTGTGGGTCAATGTCAATGTAAGTGTATGTGATCTTGTACAGAATTTTAAGTGTGTGCTTGTCTGCACATGTGAAGAGGTTACATATTAATCTGTTATTTGATCTGTGTTATGATGCCTGGTGTTCAAGTTCATTGTTTATAATGAACTTAGCCACCTTGGTGTTGATTAGTGCTAACTTATAAATGTTTGTGTGTGTGTGTAAGGATCCCACACCGTGGAACAGGATGCTAGTGTTGGTCTCACAAGTGTGTTGTTCATCAGCGCTTATTTGTCTCTTGCCCTTAAGCCTGCGTCAAGTGAGAACTTATTACCCTGGGACACAGGCAAGTATCTAATGTCTAAGTTAAAAGAGTTTGCTTTCCCAGAAAACCCATTTATCCATCAGCCTGATAGGGTATCAGGACACCTCTCCTCCCGAAAGTGATCTTTCTTTCGGACACCTCTTTTAATGATTTGTTGGGAGCAGCGAGTAGCGGGCTTTTTTACTATTGTTTTCTTTTTTTGTGCCCTTGAGCTGCCTTCTTTGTTGTAAAAAAAAAAAAAAAAAGGGGGGGGAAGATGAACAGGTGGTGTGCCATCTGCCTAGGCTGGGCCTATGAATTTTAGAGTAAAAGAGTCGACATTAAGATGGTACAGCAAGACACAGAAGCTAGAGGGAGTAGACTGCCATGTAGGAGACTGGGGGAGCAAGCAGATGTTTAAAGCAAGGACGAGAACCCCGCAGCTAAATGGCAGGAATAGGGAAGGGGGAAACCAGAACTGTAGCTGTAGGACAGGGGAGAAAGAATCAGTGGAACACCTAATAGTAGAATGCAGCAACTATGAGAGGCAGAGAGGGGAGTTATTAGTAGCACCAGGGAGGAGTGGGCTAAGAGGCTGGAGGAGGACACCGGGGCCATCGCACGGTAGCTACGTGTTGGATGGAGATGCAGTGCTGGGAAAAAAAGGGCACAAATGCTTGAATAAGCGCACGGATAAGCAATGTCAGTAAGTTATTCCAGCAACAAACTGAAAAGTAAAGTGTGATAGTGTATTGCAGTGAAGAAAAATTAAGCTACACAGCACAATTGAAAGGAAAAGTGTGAATAAACAGGAGAGACGCCCGAGAGGAGGAGGACAGGTCAAAAGAAGAGGAAGAATGTTTGTCTACATATCCGCCTAAATGCGTTCCATTTACGGCGCCAAAACCCGGACATGGGTCTGGGTTTATCCCCGAACCTGGTTCCGGGTTTTGTGTCAAATGGAAGATGCTATTAATAATCATGTGACGCGCCGGTAAATAATGTTCTTTGTTTCGCTAATGATCATCAAATTATTATTAAAATAGTCAGGGAAATTATGTTCATTGTTTTCCTAATGTTCATTTAATTATTATTAAAATAATCATAATAAAGTTATTTAGCTCACTAAAGAATCAATTTCAGAGAGTCATGGTGATTAAAAGAATATTACTTTGGCGAGATCGAAGTTCAACACATGGCAATGACATAAACGCAGAACACTTAGTTACAGCCCCTTTCAGAACGGTAATTTACTGTTCACTCAAGTTACAGGGATACATTAAAAAACAAAAGACATGACAGTGGATCTGGTAACTATGAGACCGTACTCCCAACGGACACTTATCCTACATATCCATATAACGATTTTTTTTTTTTGTGTGTGTATGTGTGTGTGTGTGTCTACGAGGACAGAAAGGAAAGGAGGGCATTTTGTAGTCACGAAGGGGCACGCTCCGGACAGTGGGGCTGAACTAGAAGGTGGACTGAGTTTACATCACGGAGAGCAAGGTAAATATATCTACGCAGGGTAGTTTCACGCTGGGGGGGCGTAGTGCCAAAATCGGTCCGTTATGCACATCCTTTTGTGACGTCACGCGACATAGCGGCAGCAGGGTTGGAATCTCAACGGGCATCTGCACCTGTCATTCGACCCGATAGTATCATGTTTCGCCGGTTCGAGTTGACCACAGTGCTGCAAGTTCAGTTTTGCAATTGTGCCCGCTCTTTGTAATGTTAGTGGGTGGAAATCAAGCCATTAGAGAGGAAGTAAGGTACGCTTCCATATACTCCCAAAGGATAAAGAACTGAAAGCAAAATGGATTGAAATATGTGGCGATACAAAAAATCGTAGATCTGGTTACGTTTGTAGTCACCCTTTCGAAGCTACTGCTTACGAGCGAAATTTAATCATGGAACACATTCGAGGACACGATTGTGACCCACCCCAACTTTGCGCGCGTGGCGCATGCGCCCTATGCAGGCTAAACGGGTGGCGCCCCCTAAACCTTCCTAAAATGATGTGCTGTTTTGGTGGAAGGTGGTTGGTGCGTGGTCTTTTACTTTGTTTGTCAGATAATGTAGGCTTTAGCACAATAGTGTCCACGAATGAGGACACTATTGCGGGTCACGGTGCTGCCCCCCCCCCACACACACACTTCTGCCCAATGGTCAATGGACATCTCCCAATTATACCTAGAGTCCTAAATTTAAAGTTTTCTATAAAACTTTATATGGTTGAAAGATTAAACAATCAGATCTTACAAATTTAATAAAAGGAACTGTAAGTACTGTTGTTTCATTGTCCCAAAAATGGAACAAAATAGTGACCACGAGTGTGTTACCGTAAAAAAAAAAAAATCAAATCTGTTCCAGGGTTAAATTATGAATTGGTGGGATTAGCAGAGCCACAATGGAACAGAAGGTCTAACCCACCAACTCTTCTTCTCCCAAACATGGAAGGTAAATGTCATTTGTTGTTCCACATATTGAAGACAGCCGCCTTTTACTATTTTACAATTTTTATGATTATTTTATTCTTCATTAGTTTGACTTCCAACACTTCAGGGCAACTTATATTGGAAACGTATTACAATCTGCACGGACCACATCAGTTTCCATGGCACAGCTGATCACTCAGACCCGAGGGTGCTACTTGATCAAGAAGATGCAACAACAGGCACTAGTATTCCTCTGGATAGCATAGGTGGATTTTGGAGTACTAAATGTGTTAGCTAAGGGATCACTGTTCATAAAAAAAGATGCCTAACCATTCTTCTTATTTATAGAATATAAGTTTCTACCTAACTCCCCTTCCGTGTTACATTTATCAAAAAAAAAAAATCTCCATTAGTCTGGTTTCCTACATTGCAGTATAAATGACTTTTAAATGCTTATTTCAGTCTGCATGAAGCCTACAAGTCTCTTGAGACGGTGTCAACCTGGTCGTTTTACTCCAACCGTTGGAGCTACGGCCAACTGCGCAAATTTGAAATTCAAAATTGAACACCTAAGCAAAGGGGAGTAGACCCCAGATTCCCCCAGGGAGGACTCTTCTTCTGGCCGCCGACTTGAGAGGTGTCTTGATAACTCATCGAAACTCTTTCTTATCAATTTCTGCAACATTTACTGTCTTCGTTCAAGTTTTCATTCTGTGGAACACCATCTCTCCTCCTCCCCTAAACCTCACCTTCTTTTCCTCACCGAAACACAGGTTTCTGAGGCTACTGACAACAAATTTTACTCTGTTCCCTCCTACTATCTCTATCCTAATTTCCAATCCAAAGCTGATGTTGCGTCTACCTACGCAATGGCATCACTTGCTCTCCTGCCCACGACCTTGACTTCCGAATTTTCCACCATCTGGCTATAACTTCATTGTCATTCTATTACTAAATACATATGTGCTGTCTATCTCTCACAGAACTCTACTAACTATGTAAAATTATTTGACTACTTGAACTCTAAAGTGGAGCACATCTTGACCAACTATCCCTTCGCTGAAATATCCATCCTAGGAGATTTCAATGTTCGTCACCAGCTTTGGCTTTCATCCTCTATCACTAACCAGCCTGGTGAACAAGCCTACAACTTTGCTCTCCTCAACGATCTAGAGCAGTTGGTTCAGCACCCTACACGTATTCCCGACAGTCTTGGAGACAGGCCCAGCATACTAGACCTCTTCCTTACCTCTAACCCCTTCTGCTTACTCTGTCAAACTGTTCTCTCCGTTGGGCTCCTCCGATCATAACCTTATTTATGTATCCTGTCCTTTCGCTCCTGTACAGTCTCTGGACCCACCGAAGAGGCGATGCTTCTGGCATTTTGATTCAGCTCGGTGGGACGACCTGAGGATGTACTCCGATTTCCCGTGGAATGATTTCTGCTTCCAGGAGAGAGACCCCTCTGTGTGTGCCCAACGCATCACAGAGGTGATTGTCTCTGGAATGGAGGCATACATTCCACCTACCTTCTCTACTCTTCATGCCAAAAAGCCACGAATTAATCACCCTTCTTCTCGTGCTATCAAAGATAGAGAGGCAGCTCACAAAAGGTACCAGAGCCTTTGCACTCCTGCCCGGAATCGTGCCAAATCTATTCTTTGACTTGCCAAACACTCTTTCTTTCATAGGAAATGTCAAATCCTTGCTTTTTAAAAATTTTCCAGACTTCTGGCACATAGCCAAAAATATCTCCTCAATTTCACTTCTTCATCCTTCCCTCCTCTCCTTAACACTGACGGCAGCATAGTAGCTGTCTCATCTATCTCTAAGGCTGAACTCTTCTCTCAAACTCTCAGAAGGCTTATGGACCTTATGGAGTGCCTCCTATTGCCCTTAAAAAACTGAGCTTCCGTGCTGACACCTTGCCTGGTCTAACTCTTTCGCCTTTGACTGTCAACATCTGCCTTTCCTTCCTGCTGGAAGTACGCCTTCATACAGCCTGTGCCTGAGAAGGGTGACCGTTCCAGTCCCTCAAAGTACTGCCCTATAGCTTTACTTTCCGGTATATCTAAAGCTTTTGAATCAATCCTTAACCGGAAGATTCAAAAGCACATTTCCACTTCTGACCTTCTATCTGATCGCCAGTATGGGCTCCGCAAAGGGGCGTTCTACTGGTGATCTTCTTGTTCTAAATCTTAGCTAACTCTTGGTCATCCTCTCTTAGCCATTTCGGTGAGACTTTCTCACTTGCACTAGACATATCAAAAGCCTTTGATAGGGTCTGGCACAAATCTTTGCTTTCCAAACTACCCTCCAACGGTTTCTATCCTTCTCTCTGTTCCTTTATCTCCAGTTTCCCCTCTAACCGATCTATCACTGCTGTAGTAGACAGTCACTGTTATTTCCCCTAAATTTATTAACAGTGGTGTTCCTCAGGGCTCTGTTCTATCTCCCACTCTCTTTCTGTTGTTCAATGATGATTTTCTTTCCAAAACGAAACGTCCTATCCATTCTGACGCTGATGAGTCTACTCTGCATTTCTCAACTTCTTTTGATAGCAGGCTAACTCGACAGGAACTAGACGATTCCAGGCTGGAGGCTGCAGAACAATCAGATCTCATCTCAGATCTTACCATCATTTCCGATTAGGGCAAGAAGAACCTTGTGTCCTTGAACGCCTCAAAAACTCAATTTGTTCACCTATCAACTCGACACAATATTCCTAACACCTATCCCCTATTCTTCGACAAAACCTCCTACACTAAACATCCTCGGTCTATAATTAACTCAAAATCTCAACTGGAAACTTCATATTTCCTCTCTCACTAAATCAGCTTCCTCGAGGTTGGGCGTTCTGTATCGTCTCCGCCAGTTTTTCTCCCCCGCACAGATGCTGTCCATATGTCCATAGGTTAGAAAAGGGAATAAGGCTGTAGCAGCAGATGTTAGTTACAGTGGTGTAGTGACGAGGAACAGGTTCCAGGTGTTAGGAGACCAAGTTGAGAGCGATCCTAGCATCGTTCTTGTCGGTGATAGTTTAGTTAGACAGCAGGACCAGGAGTTTTGTAGGAAGGGAGCGAGGCGGAGGCATGTAGTTTTTCCTGGACGTAGAAATGAGCATGTAGCTGAGAAGGTTGACGACTTAGTCGTCACTACCTCAGAGGAGACAGTGTTTGTTTACCTGGTCGGAACAAACAATGTAGTTAAAGGTAGGTCAGAGGAGGTTCTAGATAAGTACAGGAAGTTTGTCGGGAAGTTGAGGGACAGCAGGCGGCGGTCAGTTGTGTGGATTGCTCCCTCGGCATGATGTTAGTTCCCTCATTCTCAGTAGAATGCTTGGGATTAACGAACGTGTCAGGGATCTGTGTAGTCGTGAGGGAGTCATGTTTGTGGACGTCTGGGATCATTTTATTCATGACAGGAGCTTGTTTGCTAACGATGGACTTCACCTAAATTGTGTAGGCAAGGCGAGGCTGGGCCGAGTGTTGGATGAGGAAGTTTTGAAAGAGTTAAAGAAAAGTCAGGTGCAGCGGGAACGAGGTGTGGAAACTTCCGGCTTGGCTGGTAGTGGGAGGAGTCTTCAGTCAGACGGTGAGGTCCACAGAGGTAGGAGTGTCAGGTCTCAGGTGAGGGAGGAAGTACAGGTGTGTAGTGCTGAGGAGGACGTCAGGTCGTTGGACCCCCAGGTGGGGGATACTGAGGTAGCGGTCAGGTCAACAGCCACACAGGTGAGGGGCAATGAGGTAGCGGTCAGGTCGCCAGACCCCCAGGTGGGGGATACTGAGGTAGCGGTCAGGTCAACAGCCACACAGGTGGGTGGTGAGGTAGAGGTAGTTGTAGATAATCAGGTCTGAAGCACTATTCCAGTGAATCGACAGTTGATATATGGCGCACACTCGGCGAATAAATTAAACATCTTCTATGTAAATGCCCGTAGCATTATTCAGAAGCGTAGCCACTTGATAATTCATGCAATTACTGAAAAACCCGACTTCATTTTGATCACAGAAACATGGCTAAATACGCGTGACAAGCATCAGTTAAGTGAAGTAGCTATCAATGGTTACAACGCGTTTGCTAAGTGTCGTCTACACAAAAAAGGTGGAGGTGTAATAATATATGCTAAAAGTAATTTAGAAGTCATTCAGCTTAACACAACCGAAACAGAGGCTTATGATTCATTGTATGTACAAGCGACGATCCTTAATGAAAAGTATGTTCTGGGCGTAATTTACCGACCTCCTAAATCAAATGAAGACATTGATGGAAATCTCTACGCAGAGATAAATAAAATTATCAGAAACAGAAATGCAGTAATATGCGGCGACTTCAATAACCCCTCTGTTAACTGGTCTGCACTATCTGCCGACAGGGAAGGAACTAGATTATTAAATTTTGCGCAAGATACATTTCTTTATCAAACAGTTACCGCGCCGACGCGAGGAAATAACATTCTGGATTTAGTCTTCACGACCGACAACCACCTCATAACCGCGTGTGAGGTAGGCGAGCCATTTGCAACCAGTGACCACAACATAATCAGATGCGTTTTAAATATTGAAACAAAAGCACGAGCAAACTCACTCTTAATACCTAATTATAGTAAAGCAAATTTTATGGACCTAAAAAGAGAATTGGCTTCAGTAAATTGGAATCATTTGCTCAACAATGTCAGCGTTCAAGAAATGTATAATCGTTTTACTGCACAAATCACTGCGAGTGTAAATAAATTCATTCTACTCAAGCCACAAAGGACTGATAATCAAAAACCGTTGTGGATGAATAATTACCTACAAAAAATCATCGTCGAAAAAAGAAAACTGTATAAGAAATATAAACTGTCACATAATTCACAGGATCATACTAATTACATCAATGTCAAGTGAGAATGCGAAAGGAAAATCAGAAAACAGAAACGCGAATATGAGATGAAAATATCACTCGATGCTAAGAAAAATCCCAGGTTATTTTTCAGTTACATAAGAAACAAAAAAACTGTTAAAAATAATATCGGCCCACTCCTATTAAGTGGCAATACGATTAGTGATGATAAAGGCATGGCGTCGGTCCTAAATTCAACCTTTAGTAGCGTATTTTCAAAAGAGAACATGACATCGATTCCAGCCCCGAAGAAAATTTTTCAAGGCCCTGAAGAACATAAGCTTGCATTGACCGACATTGCTATCAGCGAGTGCGTGCGTACCTGCAGAAAATAGATCCAAATAAATCTCCGGGCCCCGACAATTTATCTCCTCGCGTGTTGAGAGAATGTAGTCAACAGCTAGAATTACCCATAACATTAATATTCAACAAGTCATTAGCACAGGCCAGTGTGCCTCTCGAGTGGAAAAAGGCCAATATTACCCCGATCTTTAAAAAAGGAAATAAAAAGCAAGCCAGTAATTATCGTCCTATCAGCCTTACATCTGTCCTAATTAAACTATTCGAAAAAATGATCAGGGATAAAATGATAACTTTCCTTGAAACAAATGTTTTGATAACTGATAGTCAGCACGGATTTCGTAGTGATCGGTCTTGCCTTACCAACCTATTAACTTTTTTCAACGATGTTTATACATGTTGGGACGCCCGAAGCCCATATGACGTAATTTACCTAGATTTTCAGAAAGCGTTTGATAAAGCTCCTCACGTTAGACTTATTTCTAAACTGCGTTCCCACGGTATTAAAGACCATCTATGTGCGTGGATTCATGACTGGCTCACCGACAGAGAACAGAGTGTAGTTCTTAATGGTGAAGCATCGGATTGGCAACCCGTCATCAGTTGCGTGCCCCAAGGTTCGGTCCTGGGGCCAACACTATTCATAATTTACGTGAACGACTTAGAAACTGATATTCTGTCAAAAGCAGCCAAATTCGCCGACGACACCAAATTAGGAGGTACGGTAATGAACAGTGAGAGTTGCGAAAAGATTCAATCAGACTTAATAAGACTTGCCGACTGGAGCGAAAAATGGCAAATGAGTTTTAACGTAGATAAATGTAAAGTAATGCACATAGGTGAAAAAAATCCTAATTTTAAATATCAGATTCAAGGACATGAGCTCAGCGAAGTAAAACAAGAAAAGGATCTTGGTGTCATTATCAGTAACACTCTTAAAATGAGTGATCAATGTTCTGCAGCGAGTAAAAAAGCCAATATGATGTTAGGACTAATCTCAAAAAACGTTGATTATAAATCACCCGAACTTATGAAGAGATTATAGTTAGCATTTGTAAGAC
Organism: Eriocheir sinensis; assembly: GCF_024679095.1. Taxonomy (NCBI): domain Eukaryota; kingdom Metazoa; phylum Arthropoda; class Malacostraca; order Decapoda; family Varunidae; genus Eriocheir; species Eriocheir sinensis. Next base: position 10,807,124 of record NC_066553.1, on the reverse strand, counting down.
CACACCTAGAATACGCCGTTCAGTTCTGGTCACCGAACTATATCAAAGATCAAGTTTTGCTAGAAAGGATACAGCGACGAGCAACCAAACAAATTCCAGCACTCCGAAACTTGCCATATGACGAGCGTTTAAAGCGTTTAGATATGTTTTCCCTAATAAAGCGAAGGATAAGAGGGGACTTAATTGAAGTGTTCAAAATCCTTAATGGATTCGACAATATTAACCCAGATAGTCTATTTCAGAGAGACACCAACACAATAACACGCAGCAACGGTATGAAGTTAAAGGGAAACCGATGTAACACATTGGTGCGCAAAAGTTTTTTCAATAATAGAGTCGTCGATCACTGGAATAGACTCCCACCGTCAGTTGTTAGCGCACAGAGTATCAATAGCTTCAAGTCTTCATTGGATAAGTACTTCAGGGATATAAGATTATACTGACCCTTCTTCGTATGTTTTCAGACAGATTGCAGCAAGACGTCAACCTAAATTCATATTATTCTCCCCAACAACCTAGATTGCATGTAGCGTAAGTTAACAATAGAGTAAAGCAACAGTTAATGTCCGCATGACAGGTGGAGTGAGGTGTGGGTGCAGTAAGGTGACAGGTTACTGGTGCCGTGCCTAGTACCGCCGGTAAAACGAGGATCAAGCCTCCACCTGTGCCCCTGAAACTACACCTCACCCATCGTGAGTATTAGGGGGCATCCTGAGGCTGCCCTGTGTAGGCCACTCGTCCTCTTTCATTCTCCTTGTGTTTCTGTGTTCTTATGTTCTTATGTAATGAAGTCATTTTCCCCCACAGCTTAGGTTACCAGTAGTGTAAGTTAAGGGAAGTAATTTCCTCTTATTTCTCTCTTTACTGTAAAATTTCCATGTCCCTCTCTTCCTTAAAGGTACATGGTGTTCTCTTCTAACTATTTCCTGCCGGCACGTTGCCGGAGGGAGAGGTGGGTGGGGAGGAGCCTTCATATTTTCTGTCCTGTCCTACCACACGTAGATTACTAGTAGTAGCGGTAGTAAACAGACACCCTCGCCATAGACCGATAGGTCTTCTGGTGTCTGTTCTTCCCATGTATTCCTATGTATATACAGGGGCCTTGTCCTTCCTCGTATGGAGTATGCATCACATGTGTGGGGGGGCTCCACTCACACAACTCTTTTGGACAAAGTAGAGTCAAAGGCTCCTCATCTCATAAACTCCCTCTTTATACTGACAGTCTTCTACCTCTTAAATTTCGCCGCCATGTTGCACTTCTTTCTGTCTTCTATCGATATTTTCATGCTGACTGCTCTTCTGAACTTGCTAATTGCATGCATAATTTATGTTGGGTACATATTACAGTTAGCATGTAGCACACAAGTTTCCCAGGCACAACTGACCACAGAGACTCGAAGGTGCTGTTCCATGAAGAAGATGCAGCAACATGTAGCAGTACTCCACCAGACGAAAACATTATCAAATTTATTAAGCTAATGTTTAAAATCGTTACTTGTCTAAAAGCTAAGCTTGATTCTGTAACTAAGGAAAACTATTATTTAAAAGCTGAAAACTGATGTCATTATTCACTGAAGAAAGAACTAACAAATGCAAAAATGGAGTTCAAAAATTATGTTTCCAAAGCTCTTGGTGGCCATTATACATCAGCTCAGATCGAGATAGTTATTACAAGCAAGCCTGTAACTACTTAAGAAGAAGACATTGCTACAGTCCAAAGGCTAATTACTTTATAAGGGAGAAGTGGAAAATCCCTCTGCCTTCCTCCGCTACCATCAGCTGATGGGTGTAATATAGGGCCAAGTGTGTTACAGCCTGTCAGACCTCCTACAATATAAATATTCCACAAAGTCAGAGACTGAGCGACTTTGTGTCATTTCATTTGATGAAACATCATTGTCACAGGAAAGGTCATATGACAGAAGTTACATTCTGCGTGACCCCAAACAAATAGATCAGTATGTGATGCTTAGATACATAACAATGGCCTCGAAACAAATTACTTACTATAATTGTGACACAGGTATGACAAAAGTACATTGTGCTTGACATAATTCAGAAAGTAGAAGCAACTGGATTTATTGTTGTAGCTAAGGTTAGTGACCTGGGTTCCACAAATGTGAGCATGTGGAATTATTTGGATATAAATATAAATAACAGATGTTTTAATATCCAGCTGCTTCTTTTCGGCAGATCTACGTGTTCGCTGATGCTCCCCATTTACTGAAGCTGGTTAGGAATAATCATTTAGATCACGGATTCACTTTAGAATGATAATTCAGAAGGCTTAGGATTTCTGGTAGCTGGTACCGAGTATGTGAGCCCCTCCGCTGGACTTGGTTTATCAGTGGTAGCGGCGTGGCAAAGGAGATCTTTCACATCCTTGTTAGTACTCGCTGGAGGATCCTTCAGAACTGTAGGGTTTCCAAGTGATGAACTCTTTAAGACCGATTACAGACTTGGTGCAAAATTCAGGATACGCATCAGGTCCATAAAAATTCTCAGGATTTTTTTTTTTACAGCACAGATAGCAACTCGGGGCAACAAGAAGATGTAAAAAAAAATGACCGCTAACTGTTGCTCTCATATAGCGATTTGTATAGAGTGGCCAAAAGAGAGGTCAATGTCGGATTGAAATGTCTTTTTGAAAGAGCTCAAGTCATAGGCAGGAGGAAATACAGACGAAGGAAGGCTGTTCCAGAGTTTACCAGTGAAGTGGATGAAAGAATGGAGATGCTTGTTAACTTTTGCATAAGGGGCTTGGGCAGTATAAGGATGAGCATGAGTAGAAAGTCGTGTGCAGCGGGGCCGCGGGAAAGGGGGAGGCATGCAGTTAGCAAGTTCAGAAGATCCAGTCAGCATGAAAATATCGATGAAAGATAGAAAGAGGTGCAACATGGCGTCGGAATTCAGGAGGTAGCAGACCATCAGGCAGAGGCGGTGGCTGACTGGTAGCGTGCCGGCGTCGCGTTCGGGAGATCCAGGAGGGACGTCGGTTCGAATCCCGGCGGGTACATATCTGAGATTTTTCAGTCACCGCCGAGTGGCCTAAGACTGCCCACATGCTGCCCTGAAGACCCCCTATTAACCCGGACTCTAGATAACCTCTCCAAGTTGAGGCTCAAAGATGAGCTCCGGGGGGCAGCATGAGCCAATGCAAGATTGCGCCACTATAAACACTCGCCTGCGCACACAACGGGCTGGGCCGACCATCAGGACTCTGCCCAAGAGAGCAGTGTGAGTGAAGCCCCCCCCACACGTGAGATGCATACTCCATACGAGGCCGGACAAGGCCCTTATACGTATATGGAAAGCGTCTGTGCAGGGGAGAAGGACTGGCGGAGACGATACCGAACTCCCAACTTCGAGGAAGCTGATTTAGTTAGAGAAGATATGTAAAATTTCCAGTTGATATTTTGAACTAACGATAGACCAAGGATATTTAATGCTGAAGAAGGTGAGAGCTGAGTGTTGTCAAAAATAGGGGATATGAATTTGGAAGATTGTGGCCAGTTGATAGGTGAGGAAATTGGGTTTTTGAGGCATTGCAGGACACAAGGTTCATTTTTTTCCCAATCGGAAATGATAGCGAGGTCTGAGATTAAGCCTTCTGCAGCCTCCAGTCTGGAGTCTTGTAATTCCTGTTAGAAGGATCTTTTTTTCTTCTTTTATTTACAGCAGAGAAGACAGTTCAAGGCCGTAAAAAAAAGAAAACAATAATGAAAAAAAAGACCGTTACTTACTACTCCTGAATAGAGTAGAGAAGAGTGGCCAAAAAGAGAAATTAATTTCGGGAGGAGAGGTGTCCTGATACCCTCCTCTTGAAAGAGTTCAAGTCGTAGGCAGGAGGAAATACAGATGAGAGAAGATCGTTCAAGAGTTTACCAGCATGAGGGATGAAAGAGTGAAGTTGCTGGTTAACTCTTGCATAAGGGGTTTGGAGAGTATAGGGATGAGCTTGATCAGAAAGTCGTGTAGGGCGAGGCCGCAGGAGGGGAGGTGGCATGCAGTTAGCAAGTTCAGAAGAGCAGTCAGCCTGAAAATATCGATAGAAGATAGAAAAAGAGGCAACATCGCGACGGAATTTAAGAGGTAAAAGACTATCAGTAAGAAGAGGAGAGCTAATGAGACGAAGAGCCTTAGACTCCACTCTGTCCAGAAGAGCTGTGTGAGTGGAGCCCCCCCCACACCTGAGATGCATACTCCATACGAGGGCGGACAAGGCACCTGTATATGGATAGCAACTGTGCGGGGAAGAAAAACTGGCGTAGACGATACAGAGCGCCCTACCTCGAGGAAGCTGATTTAGTGAGAGAGGAGATGTGAAGTTTCCAGTTAAGATTTTGAGTTAAGGATAGACCGAGGATATTTAGTGTTGAAGAAGTTGACATCTGAGTGTTGTCGAAGAATAGGGGATAGGTGTTTGGAAGATTGTGTCGAGTTGATAGGTGGAGAAATTGAGTATTTGAGGCATTGAAGGACACAAGGGTCCTTCTACCCCATTCGGAAATGATAACAAGGTCTGAGGTTAAGCGTTCTGCAGCCTCCAGTCTGGAGTCCTATACTACCTGTTGGGATGGTCTTCTATTGAAAAAAGTTGAATAATGCAAAGTGGAGTCGTCGGCGTTTGAGTGGACACAACAGGTTGTTATGGAAAGAAGATCATTGATGAATAACAGGAAGAGAGTAGATGATAGGACAGAGCCCTGTGGAACACCATTGTTAATAGGTTTAGGGGAAGAACAGTGACCATCTGCCACCGCAGAGATAAAACGACCGGAAAGGAAATTTTAGATAAAGGAACAGAGAGATAGATAGAATCCGAAAGAGGGCAGTTTAGAAAGCAAAGACTGGTGCCAGACTCTATCGAAGGCTTTCGATATGTCTAGCGAAACAGAGAAAGTTTCACCGAAACGGCTAAGAGAGGATGACCAAGAGTCAGTTAAGAGAGCAAGAAGATCGCCGGTAGAACGCCCCTTACGGAACCCATATTGGCGATCAGATAGAAGGTTAGAAGTGGAAAGGTGCTTTTTAATCTTCCGGTTAAGGATTGATTCAAAAGCTTTAGATAGACAGGAAAGTAAAGCTATAGGGCGCTATTTTGAGGAAAGGAACGGTCACCCTTCTTAGGCACAGGCTGTACAAAGGCGTACTTCCAGCAGGAAGGAAAGGTATATGTTGATAGGCAGAGACGAAAGTGTTTGACCTGGCAGGGTGTCAGCACGGAAGCACAGTTTTTAAGTACAATAGGAGGCACTCCATCAGGTCCATAAGCCTTCTGAGAGTTGAGGCCAGAGAGGGCACAGAAAACATCATTAGGAAGAATCCTAATAATAGGCATAAATAAGTCAGAGGCGGGATGAGTAGGAGGAATATGCCCAGAATCGTTCAGGGTGGAGTTCTTACAGAAAGTTTGAGCGAAGAGTTCAGCCTTAGAGACAGAAGGGTCGGCGGTGCTGCCGTCAGGGTTAAGGAGAGGAGGGAAAGAGGAAGAAGTGAAATTGGAGGAGATATTTTTGGCTAGATGCCAGAAGTCACGGGAAGAATTAGAGAAAGCAAGGTTTTTTCATTTTCTATTAATGAAGGAGTTTTTGGTGAGTCGGAGAATAGATTTGGCACGATTCCGGGCAGAAATATAAAGATCATGGTTATCAGGAGTGCGAAGGCTCTGGTACCTTTTGTGAGCTGCCTCTCTATCTTTAATTAATAGCACGAAAACAAGCACGATTAAACCAAGTCTTTTTAGCATGAGGAGTAGAGAAAGAACGCGGAATGTATGCCTCCATTCCAGAGATAATCACCTCTGTGATGCGCTGGGCACACACAGAGGGGTCTCTCTCCTGGAAGCAGTAATCATTCCACGGGAATTCGGAGAAGTATATATATCCTCAGGTCGTCCTACCGAGCTGAAGCAAAATGCCAGAAGCATCGCCTCTTCGGTGGGTCCAGAGGATATATAGGAGCGATGGGACAGGATAGAGAAATAAGGTTGTGATCGGAGGAGCCCAATGGAGAGAAAAATTTGACAGAGTAAGCACAAGGGTTAGAAGTAAGGAAGAGGTCTAGTATTCTGGGCCTGTCTCCAAGACGGGCGGGGATACGAGCTGAGCCAACCGCTCTAGATCGTTGAGGAGAGCAAAGTTGTAGACCTGTTCACCAGCTGGTCAGTGAAAGAGGATGAAAGCCAAAGCTGGTGGTTAACATTGAAATCTCCCAAGATGGAAATTTCAGCGAAGGGAGCGTGGGTCAAGATGTGCTCCACTTTAGAACTCATATAGTCAAAGAATTTTACATAGTCAGTAGAGTTAGGTGAGAGATAAACAGCACAGATATATTTAGTAATAGAATGACAAAGAAGTCTTAGCCAGGAGGTGGAAAATTCAGAAGAGTCAAGGTCGTGGGCACGAGAACAAGTGATGTCGTTGCGCACGTAGACGCAACATCCAGCTTTGGATTGAAATTTAGGATAGAGATAGTAGGAGGGTACAGAATAGAGATTGCTGTCAGTAGCTTCAGAAACCTGTGTTTCGGTGAGGAAGAGAAAGTGAGGTTTAGAGTAGGAGAGATGGTGTTCCACACAAAGAAAATTAGAGCGAAGACCGCGAATGTTGCAGAAATTGAGAAGAAAAAGGCTCGAGGAGTTATCAAGGCACCTCTCAGATCGGCAGTCAGGAGGAGAGTCCACCCTGGGGGAATTTGTGCCCCCGAGGCACAGTTGTTGAACGCCATTTTAAATGATTAATTTTGGCAAAAGGTGTGTGTGTTGTTTGAATTTAGTGTAGTGTGGATAGAAGAGACTCTGCCTTTAGAGAGCATGCTGAACTACTCTCTGGTGTAGATGAGACACAATATAGGGAAATGGTTAGTGTGGTAATGGGATGGGTCTATGGATGACTTCAGCACCCTCCTCACTTCCCTATATATATATATATATATATATATATATATATATATATATATATATATATATATATATATATATATATATATATATATATATATATATATATATATATATATATATATATATATATATATATATATATCACCGGGAGTGGCTTGTGCCCGTTCGGTAGGTGTGTAATGTGTATATTATAATGTACATGTGTATGTATGACTGTACGTGTGGCGACACCCGGTCGGTGTCGTACAACAGGATGTCTAACAACACGTCGTGCTTTTGGCCGTGGGAAGCTGTGATGAACTGACACTAGGATCAGCAAATGATGACTTTCATCAACAGTCATCAACCGGAACCCACACCCTTCCGGACGAACTACAAGCAAATAAAACGGGCGAACAACGCGGAGAAGGGGTCGAAGACGGGTGACGGGCAGGCGAGCGGTGCTCTGCCGCTCCGCGCCCTGCAGCGGTGTGGCTGTCTCTGATTTCGTGCGTCTCGCTCACGTAAACTGTAAACCTTATGTAGTACAACTGTTAATATAGTTAAAATACATTTGGTATTTGTATTAACCTGAGAGAGAGAGCTAAAGTGAACTAAAGTGAACTTATAACGGCTACCGCTCTGCCACACATCACTTAACTAAAAGGCTATTGTGTTGTCTCAACCACTTCAATCAACTGGAGAACGCAGGCAACGGTAGACCGGACCTGACGTGAGATAACAGTTCGCGCTTTAAAATTATTAAATATTAACACATAACACAAACCACTTAAAGTTGGTAACAAGAAAGGCTAACAAAAGTGGTGAACAGCGGTTTACGGACCTCTCCGAAGTGTTCTATAGGTGTTATCTCTAATATAACATAACATAAAATGCATGGTGGCTGGTGGCCGCCTCGTCGTTAACCACGTTAAAAAAAAGTAACGCTCAAAAGTTATTAACGTAAATGATGTGCAGCGTGGTTACGAACTACTCCGAATTGTTATATCTCTCTCTCTCTCAAACGTAGCTTCAGTGACAGTGTGTGGGGGCAGTGAACGGTATCGGACACAGCAAGCAAACGCTGACCTCAGCGCGCGGCTTTTCCTGCCCCAGTGAGTCGAGTCAGCACACAGCCGCACCCGAGAGCACAGCCCGCCCCGCCCCGCACCTCCGCACAGCCCGCGCGCCCCGCCTCGCACCTCCACACAACCAAGTTTCCGTGGAGGTGTCTCGGCACTTGTTTCTTCCTACGCCACAACTCGTCGTAGGTGCGCACTTATCTTCACCAGGCAACTCGGACCTTTGAGGGTGACTGGTGGGCGTTTATTGTCTGCCCGCCGCCCCTCCCACCACCGCTACCAGACGGGGGACGGCAGACCCTGCCACCCCTGCAGCCCTGCCCTTGCCACCGGCGAGGCGAAGGACGCGAGCGTGCTGAGTAGTGTGGTATCGAGTTGCTATTTTCGAGGTTTTTAACACATTATAGCTGACACTCATTGATACGGTTTCAGTAATTACACCACTTGCAACAGTATTTCAGGTGCATTACTATTATTATGTTCACGTGTTTAGGCGTGTGGGGCCGTATCTAATCTATTAGATTTTTCAGCTGTCGATTTTTCTGGCGTGTGGTTGTTTAATATTTTTCTTGAGTAACATGGTTACGCATTTTATGTATAATCATTCATTTTCTTTTCTCCTTTCTTTTGTGTGTTTTATTGCACAGTGGAGAAGTTTTGTCTTGCTAAGCCTCACTCATTATTCTTTTTCCTCTTTTATTATGCATTTTACAAGCATAGGGGAGGAGTGAGCACATACTTAGCGGTGAATGATTATTACTTTACTTATTTTTGCAGCAATATTTTTTTCTTTTACCATTTTACTCCTCATTTTACTAGTAACTCTTTTAATGGCAGAGAAACCTGACCCGAGGACTATGAGGGGTGGGTAGAGAGAAAGAACAGTGCCGTCAAGGATAACGGTAACTGTTCTCATGTAAGGAGTGTAGCAGTCTTCAAAGGGTACTTGCTCCTCCTACGCTGCATGTGCAACCAAGAGGTATTTACTTACCTTACTAATCCCACAATGGCTTCTGCCCCTAATCACCTGCTAACAGCAACAGCAGTTAGGCCTTTCGCAGGGTAGCAAGGGAGGCAGATTATTCAGCCAGGGACTTCTTGTTTCAAAGTGAGATTGTCATGGACATTTCATTTGTGTCAAATCCGGGAGATTAAATATCTCTCAGCCGCTCGAAGGTCAATCCCGGGAACGGGAACGACGGCCCTCATAAACAGGAGCACGTTCACAGGACGGAAGGATTATGATGCGTTTCGGTTACTTTTTCTTGAAACATTTGGAGAAGATGGGCAACGCAGCCTCGTAAAGGGTATAAATTTTGCTGTGGACACTGTGCAAACGAGTGGCCTTTTTAATAGGCCAGTGGACGCCTATAGGCTATTTACTGATTTGATCTCGTGTTTTAAACAGGGAAACTGGACAGATGGAGAAACCATTTCTGTAGCTAATGCTAGATTATTACTAGAGTTCCTTGTGTACATGATTGTCCTTAAAGTTCCTCTTCGAAGGCGTGCAGTATCCCTTGACTACAGCCCCACTAGCAGCCTACACGGTTTTATAAGCCAACTTTTATGGCATTTAAAGTAATTTTGGGTCCTTTTTGAAGCTTCGTTTGCCGTCGACGCGTTCGTCGGGGAGGGGGGCCTTCGCGACCCTCTGACCTAAACCTTTTTGGGTGTCACCAGCGGTAATAAAAAATTCCTTGGTGTGTTCTTTTACCCGTGGTTTAGGCAGAAATAGTCAGATAAATAGGTGGCTGGAAATTTGAGCTTTACGAACTTTTTTTTTCACAGAATGGTGCATAGTGATCGTCTCCAAGGACTAGCGCCGGCTTGAGGTTCAGCCTGACGCTGCTTTGTGTATCTTTCCACCACACGACTATAACCTGCATCCTCGCATCTACTAATTTATGTTTGGTTCCTAAGCTTTTGCCTGCATCTTTTTCATGCGAGAAGGGGAGTGCTTGAGTAATACTTTTCACTCTAACCCACTATTTTCTTTATTTGCTGAGTTGATGCAAGGCAGTCAGTCTTCTTAATTTAATTGGAGCCGTAATAACCGAGGGTGTAGACTAACATAGGGATAGGTACAATTTAACCTTGAACCTCATGTGCTTCTGCTTAAAACATACTTTTTCTCTGCACTGACAGACTTAACTTAACTTGAGCAGATGCTGTCCCTAACTTTTATCGTAATCAGCATGTGAATATCTGTAAGCTTTGGAAGGAAGCAGACAAGTCTTACTTACCCTTACTTGACATACCACTGTTACCCGTTACGGGAATTATTATTGGCGTCACAGATGTCAGTCATCCACGTTCGTTACGATCGAGGGATAGGTGGAAATTTGACTTTTTCATTTGGTGTTTATTAATGCTGGAATTACTTTAATCAATTATGCTGGAATTATATATTTCAGTGAGATTTGTTACAACAGAGATTTCACAACTTGGTGACAGGATATTCTTTTATAGTTCTGTAGACCTGAAAAACGGAGTATTAGGAGTTAGTGGTGCTGACTGCCGATGCTTCTAAGGTTCTCCAGACTTGTCCTTGTTATCACATTGTAACTATTAGGAGACTCTACGGATAACATTACCTCTTTTCACACAACCTTATCTATTGTTGTAAACCCCACCCGTCTCGAAGGCGTGCCGAGGGTAACGACACTGGCAATTAATTGTCACGCAACGGATGAGTGTTTCTCTGCGACAGTTTTGTGTCCAGGTGTGACTCGAAGGTTCAGTTTGTAGCAGATCTTCTTCAAGGATTGTTCCTTTTTCTTTTTACTATTCCAAATAGCTCCATTACCATGTATCCTAATGACAGTTTAGTCAATTTAATTTTTCTAGGATGTATCATGTAAATAATTTTTCGAGCTATTATTTTGTTTTCTCGGAATAGTGCTGAGCTTCCATGTCCACGACTCTAGCCCTGTTTACCTTGCCCTGTATGTACTTTACCCATTTCTTGTTACTTTCATGGCTATTTTTATTATCATTGGCATTTCCTGATGTTGTATCGTTAGGCGGGCTCTGACTTGTATATATTTTTTTTAATGCAGCCGTAACAGGACCTCGTTTAACTATAGTGCGTTCAGTTGAAGCTTGCACCTGGAGCCTAGCGAGAGGTTTGTAAGCTGCTCTGTGATTGGCTGCCGCTCCTCTCACTCACTTATCATTGACACACTCTGATGCGACTCACCTCTGTATTATTTGCTTTAACTCGTCCCATATGCAAGATCAGTCGTTTTGGTTGGTACCATTACACTCAGCAATGATTGTAGATCTCACATAAGTTTGTCAATTCTCTGTCAACCAAAAATTAAAGAAATTACGGAGTGGTGAAGTTAAAGATGGAGTCATAAATGTTTATACCCTATTTTATTCTTCGCTGATTATTTCATGGAACTGCTAAACTACAGTTCATGAAAATGGTAACATCTGATGGGGAAAGTTATCCTGAACACGATGGTGTTGTCATATTTTAGATAAATTGGAAACGAAAGAAGTTCGGCAGCTTTTTATAACAAGATGTAGCTGTGTCTCGGCAGCGGGGCGCTCGGCGTAACGGCCGCGGCGTCGGGGTGACTGGTGAGGCAGCGGCAGGGAAACTGGTTCAGCACATAAATCTTGTCATTAAGTGGTGTATATCTCCCATATTTTCCATTTTAACACAACTCTGATAGTGTCATCGTTTTCAGAAAACATTTTTCTATCACATGACACGGTTTATATTAACATAAGCTTTTTAATTCCATGACATAACTAACACAGAATGAAGAGTGCTATAAACATTTACAACCCAGTATTTCACTTTTACTCGCATTATCTCGTATGTTTTTAGTCAAATGCAGATGCCTTTCATAATGAACCTAATCCACTATCATTCTATTGTTCAGTGGTGAAAGTAACAAATAAGTACTATGCGAAATAAGTTAACTACTGAGTATACAAGTAAAACTTTTACGACTGATCTTGCATATGAGACGAGTTAAAGCAACTAATACAGAGGTGAGTCGCATCAAAGAGTGTGTCAATGATAAGTGAGTGAGAGGAGCGGCAGCCAATCACAGAGCAGCTTACAAACCTCTCGCTAGGCTCCAGGTGCAAGCTTCAACTGAACGCACTATAGTACACATTGTGCGACTGTAACATGGGTAGGTACTCTGCTTTTAAGGGTCGGGTGAGTCGCGAGGTCGCGACTTTTAGAGAACCGAGCGATGTTATGTGTATATTATAATGTACATGTGTATGTATGACTGTACGTGTGGCGACACCCGGTCGGTGTCGCACAACAGGATGTCTAACAACACGTCGTGCTTTTGGCCGTGGGAAGCTGTGATGAACTGACACTAGGATCAGCAAATGATGACTTTCATCAACAGTCATCAACTGGAACCCACACCCTTCCGGACGAACTACAAGCAAATAAAACGGGCGAACAACGCGGAGAAGGGGTCGAAGACGGGTGACGGGCAGGCGAGCGGTGCTCTGCCGCTCCGCGCCCTGCAGCGGTGTGGCTGTCTCTGATTTCGTGCGTCTCGCTCACGTAAACTGTAAACCTTATGTAGTACAACTGTTAATATAGTTAAAATACATTTGGTATTTGTATTAACCTGAGAGAGAGAGCTAAAGTGAACCAAAGTGAACTTATAACGGCTACCGCTCTGCCACACATCACTTAACTAAAAGGCTATTGTGTTGTCTCAACCACTTCAATCAACTGGAGAACGCAGGCAACGGTAGACCGGACCTGACGTGAGATAACAGTTCGCGCTTTAAAATTATTAAATATTAACACATAACACAAACCACTTAAAGTTGGTAACAAGAAAGGCTAACAAAAGTGGTGAACAGAGGTTTACGGACCTCTCCGAAGTGTTCTATAGGTGTTATTTCTAATATAACATAACATAAAATACATGGTGGCTGGTGGCCGCCTCGTCGTTAACCACGTTAAAAAAAAGTAACGCTCAAAAGTTATTAACAGGTGTCTTCCTACCTACTCCAGCTTCTGTTGAAAGAAGGTGAATAATGGAGAGTGGAGTCGTCAGCGTATGAGTGGATATAATAGTTTGTTATGGAAAGAAGATCATTGATGAATAACAGAAAGAGAGTGGGTGACATGACAGAGCCCTGTGTAACACCACTGTTGATAGGTTTAGGCGAAGACCAGTGACCGTCTACCACAGCCGAGATAGAACGCCCGGAAATGAAACTGGAGATAAAGGAACAGAGAGAAGGATAGAAACAGTAAGAGGGCAGTCAAAAAAGCAAAGAGTTGTGTCAGACTCTATCGAAAGCTTTTGATATGTCGAGGGCAACTGCGAAAGTTTTACCGAAACGGCTAGAAGAGGATGACCAAGAGTTAAGAGTTAAGAGAGCAAGAAGTTCGCCAGTAGAACGCCCCTTGCGAAACCCATACTGGCGATCAGATAGAAAGTCAGAAGTGGAAAGGTGCCTTTGAATCTTCCGGTTAACGATTGACTCAAAAGCTTTAGATAGACCGCAACGTAAAGCTATAGGGCGGTAGTTTGATGGATTGGAACGGTCACCCTTCTTAAGGTGGGGTCGTAAATGGTCGGAATGAAAAAAAATCATTTTATTTTTATTTTTGGCTAATAAAATTCTGTGATTTTTTTGCTTTCTTTTGGTATATGAATGAATCTGATGAAAAAATAATACAGTGGTATGCAACATGCATTGCAACGTGCTGCAATGAGCTTCCGCGCGGCGCCACGGGGCTGCAATCCATGTTTTCACCAATTTTTTATTATAGGAATTTTTTTTCTAGGTCTGTCATGAAACTCTTAGGTTCTCTTTCACTACTGGCTAAGAAAATGGAAAATTTTTAGCACTCACTATTATTGTTTTCGTTTTTATTCGTGAAAATCGATAATCATATTTTTTTTCATACATCCAACAAAATACTCTATCTGCCTCAGATGTCTTTTACATTACATTTTATTGATTTTACACAGTAGAACACTGGTTTTTACTTTGAAATACGGCGAAAAATAATGAAATTCGAGTACATTGTTTTGTGACCCCGTAAAAAAGACGTAACCAATGAAAGTAAGAGAAACCATGTCTGTTCTTTTCTTCATATCCTGATGTATATATCCTGTGCATTTCAAGTTCCTTGGTGGAGTAGGTAAAATTGAAAAAATATTTAAACTTCATCGCTTGATATCTCAATACCATGATTTTGCACTTTAAAAAATATCTCCTCCTTTGCACTTCTTGTTATACGCATATCTCCCACTGCAGCTTATGAAAGTATGCCCACAAGATAAAGCTGACACATTTAACATACAATTCCAATCTGTTTCTACACAAGAACATGCAAATTTGCCAGACATACCAACATCTGAGGTTGACACTGACAAAACGACTGGACCAGACAATATACTCTGCAGGATACTAAAAGCAAATGCTTGCACTCTTGCACCTATCCTGCAGGTTATATTCTCACAGACATTACAAACCGGAGAACTCCCTCAGGACTGGCTTTTGGCAAATGTGACACCAATTTTAAAATCCGGAGACAGAACCTTCCCTGCTAATTATAGACAGATTTCACTAACCTCAGTTCCCTGCAAAATTTTTGAACGTATAATTCATAGACACATAATGGACCACTTTGATGGGCAAAACATACTGACTGACAGTCAGCACGGCTTTCGGCCCAAACGTTAGTGCGAGACTCAATTACTTGTGACCACACACGACATTTTGCCGTCCCATAACAACCCCAAAATTAGACAAGTTGACGCCATAATACTTGACTTTGCCAAAACCTTCGACAAAGTTCTCCACCAAAGACTGTTAGCTAAATTATAATACTATGGCATACGAGGACATATAATACAATGGCATACCAGGACAACTTTTTAACTGGATCACCACGTTTTTGACTACCCGCAAACAAAGAGTTGTTCTTGATGGTAGTCAATCCTCGTCTATTCATGTAACTTCTGGGGTACCTCAAAGCACCGTCTTGGGCCCCTTTCATTTTCTTTCTTACATTAATGATCTCCCACTATCACTTACCCCTACTACTAGACTTTTTGCAGCTTAGTTTATCGACCCATTTTAGATAGGGATGACTGTCTTCGACTACAGGACGATTTAGCTGCACTTGAAGACCGGGAAGCCAAGTGGCAGATGACGTTTAGACCAAATAAATGCTATCACATCCGTTTCACCCGTACTAACAAACCTATTCCCTTCATTTACACACTCCATGACACAAACCTAAACACTGTCTCTTCACACAAATACCTGGGCGCACACATCTCAGCAGACATGCGATGGAACACACACGTGAGCAGCATCAGGGCCAAAGCTCACAGAGCCGTGGGGTTCCTGCGTAGGAACCTTAGCAGGTGTAACACAATACTAAATAACAGCCATAATAAACAAAGCTGCAAGATGGGCCAGACGTGATTACAGACACACGACGTCAGTCACTTTGCTTAAACAAGACAAAACTAGATCCATTAGCAACATGAAGACATACACAGACAACAAATGCTATATAAAATCACAAACAATTTAGTAGACATAAATAAAGACACTTATTTACACCCAACAACTACACGATCCACTAGAGGCAGCCACAACCTTAATACCGCACTTACCAGACTAACACTAGTATATTCAAATATTCATTCTTTCCCCGCGGCATCCAAGAGTGGAATCATCTCCCAGCTCATGTAGTTAATAGTCCCACTTGACATATTCTGGAATAGGATCTTCAATCATTATCTTCCTACACCTGGCCCTTTACCATATCCCAATACTTCTCCTCATCCTAATCCTGTCCTGGCCCCTTGAATCCCCCGCACAACCCCCGCATATCATGCCACCCGGGACTGGCCCTCTGCGGGTCCTCTAGAAATGAAAAACAAAGAAAAAAAGAAGAAACAAAAAGAACAGGGATGATGAAAGTTGGGGGTGACGCCATATGTGGGTTGCATGCGGTGCTGCCTGGCGTGTGGCAGTCCGGTGCCGTTTCTCTTGACTGTAAAAGGGGGTTGGCTGTCCCTAACTGGAAAGGGAAAGAGGACTGACGGGACTGCAACAGTTACCGTGGTATTGCCCTGTTCAGTGTGCAGGACAATGTGCTCGTTCATCTGCTGCTGATGCGAATTCGATCTCACCTGCTAAAGGTTTAGAGACATCAGCAATCCTGGTTTACATCCGATAACTCAACAATTATCCTAGTATCCTAGCACTTCGCGTTCATGTGGAACGCTGACGTGAGTTTCGAAGGGGCTGCTCGCAGCCTATGTCGATCTCAAGAAGGCGTTTGAAACAGTGCACCATGACGTACTCTGAGACATTCTGCCGATTCGTGGGACTCCTACATGAATTACTGACCTGATGACTAACTTTACTCTGTGACTGAGTGCTTTGAAGTGTGTGTGTGTGTGGGGGGGGAGTCGTTTCCGGTTTCTTCCCTGTAAGTTCAAGAGTGAGACAGGGGTGCGTCCTTGTTCCCTCACTTTTCAACACTTGCACGGACTGGGTTTAGACATAGTTGCTGATTAAAATCGTTCAGGATCATCTGTTGGCGACATCAAGGTCACTGATCTTGTTTTTGTTGATGATGCCGTACTTCTTGTGGAATCACTGGTAAGTGCTCCCGAGGTACTGCGCAAGGAGGACTGAAGGTTTCCTGGGCCAAAAGCAAAGTCCAGTCGTTTGAAGGCTTGCTGGATGATACAATTCAGCCCGTTTATTTTAATCGAAGTCACCAAAATGTTCATATACCCTGGGATCGTAGTACATAACAATGGTGGGTCATACCAGGAAGTAACTCAACGGATCAACCTGGCCCACAGTGTCACGGAATCACTCAATACGGATCGTTAGAGGGAGACTGTCCTGTCCAAGATATACATTTCTGCTGGTACTTCAACCTCGACAAAGCAAGCATCTCAGCGGTTACTGCTCGACAGCTGTTCCTATCCCACACAGCTAGTCACGCCACACTTGTACCAGTATACAAGGACGGCTCCAAATCCGATGCAGGCGTTGGATTTGGAGCTGTCTTTCCAGACTTTCCCCGTTCTGGAACTTTGCCTGCTATCGCTTCAAATTTTACAGCAGAACTATCTACCATTCTTCTAGCAATTCGCACCATCTTCACTTTACCTGTCGATACTTTTACTGTCTAATCTGACTCACAGGCAGCCCTGTCCGCAATAGAAGATTTTAGGAGCACCCATCCTATCGTTTTAGATATTTTTAGCTGGCTAGTTCTAGCAAAAAGGCTTGGGCATCAGGTGACTTTCTGTTGGGTACCTGCCCACGTCCCTGTGCGTGGTAATGAGGAGGCCGATGAGGTGGCGCGGGCCGCTGCTTCTCGCCCTCCCTCACAGTGCGCTCTTCTATTTAGGGACTTGCATCCCAGCGTGCGGTCTGCACTTCAGAGGGTGTGGCAGCGCAGGTGGGCGGCTGTTATTGCCACGACAATGATGGGGGAAGTCACAACCAGGGCTGTGCGTCCCTGGTCGTATTCCCATATAAGAATATAAGAAGTCGTAAGAGGGAGACTGTCCTGGCCCGCCTTAGGGTGGGTCACACTAGATACACACATGGCTTCCTCATGTCCCGGGGAGTTCAGCCCTACTGTGATGACTGTTTGGTCCCCCTGACTGTTCGGCACTTGCTGGTCGAGTGCCCCAGTCTGGGGGACCTGCGAGAGCGGTACCTCCCCCGGTGTCGGGGCGGAGATGGGAGCTTTCTCTCTCTCTCTCTCTCTCTCTCTCTCTCTCTCTCTCTCTCTCTCTCTCTCTCTCTCTCTCTCTCTCTCTCTCTCTCTCTCTCTCTCTCTCTCTCTCTCTCAGGTGCTGGGGAGAAGGCACTCTTCTCGGGACATGACGTTTATGGCTTGCTACAGGAGGCTGGCGTCCTCAATCTCCTGTAGGTTTTATTGTTTTTTTATTGAGTTATTTTTTACCATGTTTTTAATTCATTACTGTTTGTTATAGTTTTAAAGTTTAATTAATCTAGTATTTTATTGGGCGCCGCATGACCCTGCAGTTGCGGCGCCAAGACCAAACATCCCAATAATCTCCAGGATAGAGAAATAAGGTTGTGATCGGAGGAGCCCAACGGTGAGAACAGTTTGACGGAGTAAGCAGAATTGTTAGAGGTAAGGAAGAGGTCTAGTATGATGGGCATATCTCTAAGACGGTCGGGAATACGTGTAGGGTACTGAACCGACTGCTCTAGATCATTGAGGATAACAAATTTGTAGGCTTGTTCACCAGGCTTATTAGTGAAAGATTGTAAAAGCCAAAGCTGGTGGTGAACATTGACATTTGCTAAGATGGAAATTTCAACGAGGGGAGAGTGGGTCGACTTGCTCCACTTTAGAGCTCAAGTAGTCAAGTAGTAATATTGCTTTTAGAATTTCTATTAAGCACTCAAACTTTTCATAATTTTACGATTTTTTTAAAATTTGATATTTAACTTTTCATAACCTTAAGATTTTTAACTTTTTTTGTTTTTAAATTTTACGATTTTAAACGAGATCACTGTGTTCGGCGCCATATGACCGGTGCAGTTGCGGCATTATGATTTTAGTCCAATCACTCTATCCCCTTCTCTTCCCTTTCCCTTGGTTGTGAACCGTGTCCCCGCGTGGTTGGGGTTGTTTTATACTACCTCGAGAGAGAGCGCACGGGGTCGAAAAAGTGTTGACTCCGCGGGGTGAGAAGCAGGACATCTTCAGCTTCCCCTTCGTATATTTCATATATACATAGTGTTATATTTGTTATTATAGAAGGGAATATATTCAAAAGTATCTGAGTATTTTTATGACTGTGTTATAGTAGGATATCAATGTATTATTATTATTATTTAATATCACCATGAATTAGGCATACAATTGTCAATGAAAAAAACCCACGACAGATAGATCACGCCACCTTATAGGAATGTCGTCCGTCAGTGTTTACCGTCTCAGTTTTGTATACTTCGCACTCCGATGGTGCGCAGAGGTCACCTTGACGTACGTGACATATTGTAACAATTATTTTCCAACCTGTAACTCGTCACTCCTTCACGAGAGTCCGACTGACACACAACGACAGTCGCTCTCGCTCCGACGCTTCTTGTACATAAAGGCTACGAATATAATTCGCCTTAAGGAAGCTGAAGTCTTAATCAACACTCTTTAAACGCCCCCCGACAAGCCCGTTACAACTGATATGATATCGCAAACTTTGCTGAGGGTAATATATATATATATATATTTTTAGTTTGTAAAGACTCTGGTGCTCCTGTTTGATTGTAGACATACAGCAGCACAGACTTGCCCAACAATATTACTCTGTGGGTTTTTTTGATCATCAGAGTAGGATTTTATGCATGAGAAAAGTGATAATATTGTGCAGGAGGCAAATGGAAGTAATGTTAAAAAGTTTCTTGACCTATCTCCTTGAAGTATCTTTCACTCATGCACAAGTGTTTAGTAAATGAAACATCAGATGCCTCACCCATAATTAGGGAAAATGGGGTGTGCTGCATGTCTTTGATTAAGCTATCATCATCATCATTCATTCAGAGCTTCCAACTTTCTCTATCCAGACACTCCCTCCTTGCCTGCTCAAAGTTTCTCAAAGATCATTCCCCCCTCTCCTTAACGTACTCTTGCACCCTATCCCTTCATTTCATTGGAGGTCGTCCTCTAGCATTCCCTCCCTCTATCTCACTCACATACACCCTTCTGGTCATCTTACTCTCCTCCATTCGCTCCAGATGGCCAAACCACTTTAAAGTCTGTCGCTTCACTTCTTCCACCACTCCACACTTCTTCCCTTCACCCATGTGACATTCCGAAACGCTCGTACACACTTTCATTACTCATTCCATCCATTCTACTCACACTACAATCAATCAATCAATGGGGCATATGCCGGGGGGCACGTCGCCTCGTCCACCCTACGGCGCCAGGCCCGGGGGTCCCTCCGGGCGAGTCTTTATGCAGGCCCCCTTCCCAACCCGAGTACCTCCCGGCAGGATCTATCGACTTGCTCAAGCCACGAACACCGTGGGCGTCCCCGTGGCCTCCTCCACTCAGGATTGTCTCTTACAGAGAAAACCCGATGAGCAGGATCAGCTTCCGGAAATCGTGCCACGTGCCCGTATAGCCGGAGTTGGCGTTGACGGACTATGCAGGTAACATATGTCGAATCAGTCTCACGGAGTGGTCGCCGGTTTGACAAAGAGTCATTCAAGCGATTTCCCATGATTCTGCGTAGACACTTATTACCAAAGGCATCAATCCGCCTCTCCAAGTCCCCATTTAGTGTCCATGTCTCACAACCATAGAGTAAGACAGGGAGCACAAGGGACTTGAAGATCCGGATCTTTGTTCTTCTGCACAGGTATCGACAGCGCCATATACTCGTATTGAGCGAGTCCATAACACCGTGGGCCAGACCAATCTGCCGTAAGACTTCCTGGCCAGACTCACCGTTGTTATGAACTACGCTACCAAGATACGTGAAACTATCTGAGATCTCAACGTCCTCGCCACACGCATGAACAGACTGTACTGTGTCATCCAGCAAGCCTCCAAACACCTGTACCTTGGTCTTGGCCCAGGAGACCTGGAGTCCCAAGGGCTTCACCTCCTCGTGCAGTGCCTCGAGAGCCATTACCAAGACCTCCAGCGACTCCTCCAGAATTACTGCATCATCAGCAAAATCAAGGTCAGTGACCCTGGTATTGCCAATGGATGCTCCGCTGCAATAGTTCTGGTCCACAACTCTGCCCAGTACCCAGTCCATACAAGTGTTGAAAAGCGATGGGGCAAGGACATAGCCCTGCCTCAGTCCCGCATTCACGGGAAAGAAGCTGGACAAGCCCCCGCCACACTTCATAGCACTCTCTGTCCCAGAATACAGGCTAGTCAGCAGACCAATAGTCCTCGCAGGAATCCCACGGAGTCGCAGAAGATCCCAGAGTGCATCACGATGCACTGAATCAGATGCCTTCTTGAGATCGACATAGGCTGCAAGCATCCCCTGTCGAAACTCACGTTGGCGCTCCACCAGTACGCGAAGCGCTAGGATACGGTCAGTTGTTGACTTGCCAGGCGGAACCCAGACTGTTCAGGTCTCTGCAGCTCCAGCAGCTGGCTGCGAATTCGCATCAGCAGTAGGTGGGCAAGCACCTTGCCTGGCACACTGAGTAGTGTAATACCACGGTAGTTGTTGCAGTCCTGGCGGTCCCCTTTCCCTTTCCAGGTAGGGACGACCAACCCCTTCTTCCAGTCAGGAGGAATGGTACCGCACTGCCATACGGCAGCCAAGACCGCATGCAACCCGCGGATCATGGCCTCACCTCCAGCTTTGAACTGCTCCGCACTGATGTTACAAGTGCCAGGTGCCTTCCCACCCTTCAACTTGGCCACAGCCTCTCTGACCTCAACCAGAGAGAGTGGGCTTTCGTCAATGGGTGGGTCAGCATCAGCCACCTGCAACCCAGCAACTGAAAGCTGCCCACGTGGAGGGTCCGCCATGTACAGCTGTTCAAAATATTCAGCCCAACGAGCCCTCTGCTCATCCATGTCCGACACGAGGCAGCCGTCAGCTGTTCGGATAGTGCTCACCTGAGAGGGAGACTTAGAGCGGAGCTTCTTCAGGGCTCGATAAGCAGATCGAAGGTCATTCGCATTTAAATGGCCCTCGACTTCCTCAGCGAGACCCCTGACATACCTCTCCTTGTCTCTCCTCAGGAGAGCTCTAGTCCTACGTGACAGAGCCCTGTATTGGTCCCGGTTCCCAGCAAGTCTGACAGCGCGACTCTCCTCAATATTCTCCAGCGTCTCCACCGAGGCAAAGCCACTCCTAGATCTCGGGCGCTCTCCAATGCACTCCTTGGCAGCTTGCAGAGTCTCACGTTTGAAGGTATCCCACAACTCTACAGAGTCCACCAGGGTGCCGAGCACTTCAAAACGATTTGAGACTGTCACAGCATACTCCTAAGCACATGCCAGGCCCTTCAGCCTCTCGAGATGGATCACAGTAGTTTTTTTTTTTTTTTTTACAACAAAGAAAGCAGCTCAAGGGCACACAAAAAAGGAAACAATAATAAAATAAAAAAAAGCCCGCTACTCGCTGCTCCTAAAAAAATAATCATAAGAGGTGGACGAAAGAGAGGTCAATTTCGGGAGGAGAGGTGTCCTGATACCCTTCTCTCGAAAGAGTTCAAGTCGTAGGCAGGAGGAAATACAGATGAAGGAAGATTGTTCCAGAGTTTACCAGCGTGAGGGATGAAAGAGTGAAGATGCTGGTTAACTCTTGCATAAGGGGTTTCGACAGCAAAGGGATGAGCATGAGTAGAAAGTCGTGTGCAGCGGGGCCGCGGGAGGGAGGGAGGCATGCAGTTAGCAAGTTCAGAAGAGCAGTCAGCGTGGAAATATCGATAGAAGATAGAAAGAGAGGCAACATCGCGACGGAATTTAAGAGGTAGAAGACTATCAGTAGGAGGAGGAGAGCTGATGAGATGAAGAGCCTTAGTCTCCACTCTGTCCAAAAGAGCTGTGTGAGTGGAGCCCCCCCCACACGTGAGATGCATACTCCATACGAGGGCGGACAAGGCCCCTGTATATGGATATCAATTGCGCGGGGGAGAAGAACTGGCGGAGACGATACAGAACGCCCAACCTCGAGGAAGCTGATTTAGCGAGAGAAGAGATGTGAAGTTTCCATTTCAGATTTTGAGTTAAGGATAGACCGAGGATGTTTAGTGTTGAAGAAGGTGACAGATGAGTGTTGTCGAAGAATAGGGGATAGGTTTTTGGAAGATTGTGTCGAGTTGAAGGTGGAAAAATTGCGTTTTTGAGGCATTGAAGGACACAAGGTTCCTTCTGCCCCAATCGGAAATGATAGCAAGGTCTGAGGTTAAGCGTTCTGCAGCCTCCAGTCTGGAGTCGTGTACTTCCTTTTGAGAGGATCTTCTATTGAAAGAAGTTGAATAATGTAGAGTGGAGTCGTCGGCGTATGAGTGGACAGGACAGTTTGTTATGGAAAGATCATTGATGAATAACAGGAAGAGAGTGGGTGATAGGACAGAGCCCTGTGGAACACCACTGTTGATAGGTTTTGGGGGAAGAACAGTGACCGTCTACCACCACAGAGATAGAACGGCCGGAAAGGAAACTGGAGATACAGGAACAGAGGGATAGAATCCGAAAGAGGGCAGTTTAAAAAGCAGACTTGTGCCAGACTTTATCGAAGCCTTTCGATATGTCTAGAGCAACAGAGAAAGTTTCACCGAAACGGCTAAGAGAGGATGACCAGGAGTCAGTTAAGAGAGCAAGAAGATCGCCAGTAGAACGCCCCTTACGGAACCCATACTGGCGATCAGATAGAAGGTTAGAAGTGGAAAGGTGCTTTTGAATCTTCCGGTTAACGATTGATTCAAAAGCTTTAGATAGACAAGAAAGTAAAGCTATAGGGCGGTAGTTTGAGGGATTGGAACGGTCACCCTTCTTATGCACAGGCTGTACAAAGGCACACTTCAAGCAGGAAGGGAAGGTAGATGTTGATAGGCAGAGACGAAAGAGTTTGACCAGGCAGGGTGTCAGCACGGAAGCACAGTTTTTAAGGACAATAGGAGGCACTCCCTTAGGTCCATAAGCCTTCTGAGAGTTGAGGCCAGAGTGGGCATAGAAAACAGCATTTAGAAGAATCTTAATAACAGGCATAAAGGAGTCAGAGGGGGGATGAGTAGGAGGAATATGCCCAGAATCGTCCAAGGTGGAGTTCTTACAGAAAGTTTGAGCGAAGAGTTCAGCCCTAGAAACAGATGAGATGGCAGTGCTGCCGTCAGTGTTAAGGAGAGGAGGGAAAGAGAAAGAAGTGAAATTGGAGGAGATATTTTTGGCTAGATGCCAGAAGTCACGGGAATAATTAGAAGAAGCAAGGTGTTGACATTTTATATTGATAAAAGAAGTTTTGGTAAGTCGGAGAATAGATTTGGCACGATTCCGGGCTGAAATGTAAAGGTCATAGTTAGCGGGAGTTCGAAAGCTCTGGAACCTTTTGTGAGCTGCCTCTCTATCTTTAATAGCACGAGAACAAGCATGATTAAACCAAGGCTTTTTAGCATGAGGAATAGAGAAAGAACGTGGACTGTATGCTTCCATTCCAGAGACAATCACCTCTGTGATGCGATGAGCACACACAGAGGGGTCTCTCTCCTGGAAGCAGTAATCATTCCACGGGAAATCGGAAAAGTACATCCTCAGGTCGTCCAACCGAGCTGAAGCAAAATGCCAGAAGCATCGCCTCTTCGGTAGGTCCAGAGGATGTACAGGAGCGATGGGACAGGAAACAGAAATAAGGTTATGATCGGAGGCGCCCAACGGAGAGAACAGTTTGACAGAGTAAGCAGAAGGATTAGATGTAGGGAAGAGGTCTATAATGTTGGGCCTGTCTCCAAGACGGTCGGGAATACGTGTAAGGTGCTGAACCAACTGCTCTAGGTCGTTGATGAGAGCAAAGTTGTAGGCTTGTTCACCAGGCTGGTCAGTGAAAGAGGATGAAAGCCAAAGCTGGTGGTGAACATTGAAATCTCCCAAGAAGGAGATTTCAGCAGAGGGAGAGTGAGACAAGATGTGCTTCACTTTAGAATTCAAATAATCAAAGAATTTTACATAGTTAGTAGAGTTAGGTGAGAGGTAAACATCACAGATGTATTTAGTAATAGAATGACAATGAAGTCTTAGCCAGATGGTGGAAAATTCAGAAGAGTCAAGGTCGTGGGCACGAGAGCAAGTGATGTCGTTGCGCACGTAGGCGCAACATCCAACTTTGGATTGAAATTTAGGATAGAGATAGTAGGAGGGAACAGAGTAGAGGTTGCTGTCAGTAGCCTCAGAAACCTGTGTTTCGGTGAGGAAGAGAAGATGAGGTTTAGAGGAGGAGAGATGGTGTTCCACGGAATGAAAATTAGAACGAAGACCACGAATGTTGCAGAAATTGATAAGGAGGAGGTTCGAGGAGTTATCAGGACACCTCTATAGTAGGCAGCCAGAAGGGGAGTCCTCCCTGGGGGAATTTATGGTCCCCCTCCCAGGCGGGGCCTCCGAGGCAGTGTTGTTTTTCGCCATTTTGAATTTTGAATTTTGGGAAAAGGTGTGTGTGTTGTGTGAATGTAGTGTGGTGTAGAAGGAGGGAGGAACTGTCTTTAGAGAGCATGCTGAACTGCTCTCTGGTGTTGATGAAACAAAAGGGAAACGGTTAGTGAGGACATGGGAAGGGTCTTTGAAGGGCTTCAGCACCCTCCTCGCTTCCCATATATCCTCACCGGGAGTAGCTCACGCCCGTTCGGTAGGTGTCTTCCTACCTACTCCTACCGAGTAGGAGTGTTGCATTTCGAGATTCTTCTTGACCTGACATGAAGCTGGAGTGTTGCAACAACAAGCCTATAGTCAGTTGCCAAGAACTCAGCACTCCGGGAAACCCTGCAGTTCTGAAGGATCCTCCAACGAGTACTTACGAGAAAGTTGTCGATCTCCTTAGCTACCCCTGCGGCGTCGCTATGATAAGTCCAGCGGTGCAGCTCTGGCCTTTGATACCAGGAACCCGCAATTCTAAACCTTCTGGATTTTTGCAAAATTCAGGAGGAGAGAGCTATTGATGTTCTTAGTACCAGCTCCATGGGGATCAACACATAGCTCGTAGCCAACCCTGTCAGTGCCAGTGGTAGCACTCCTCTAATAATTCATTTCCACTGCTTGCACTCTAGACCTCTGACTTCCATTCCAGGCCCACGTTTCACTTGCATATGTGAGGGTTGGTACCATAGCTGGGCGTTATCGCGATAAGTTATTGCGATACTTTATCGCTGATAACAAAATCGGGTTATCGGCCATCCGCTACTTATTTAAATATATATCGGTATCTTCGTTAGTTTTGTAACCAAACTAGCGATAATCGCGATAATCGCCCGGTGTTGTATGAAAAAAAACTTCGGGGTATGAAATATCTTCGGTGAAGAGACTTTGATCATCAACATTAAAACACTATTTTTTTTTTTTTAATGTTAGACTCAAAAATCAATATATCAAAGAGAAAAATCATTTAACTTTGCCCCCAAAGAGATTATTCACTGCCTCAAATTTGATATTCCATATTCGTTTGTGAGCATGCCATGGTATTGAAGGCACCCGGTGTTGTATTATTTGATGTCCCATCGTCAAAAGCTGGGGCTTTTGTTTACAAACACTGGTCTCTCGTGAATTGCGCATGTTCAGACCAGTAAGCGTAGCCCTGTACAGTCTCACAAAGCTTTTTAACACATTAAAAGTTGCTGGAAGGCTGAATCAGATATACAGTACCACCATCCTCGCTGTTTCTAGAACGACGTTCTGTACATATAAATCCAACTCGAACAGAGTGCCGTTCTAGAAACAGCGAGGATGGTGGTAGTGGTACTGTATGTCTGATTCAGCCTTCCACCAACTCTTAATTACGGTTAAAAAGCTTTGTGAGACTGTACGGGTCTACGCTTGATGGTTTGAGCATGCGCAGTTCATGAGAGACCAGTGTTTGTAAAAAAAAAAGAGCCAGCTTTTGACGGTGGGGACGCCAAATAACACAACACCGGTTCAGGCGTTTCTAGTATTACCGTCCATATGTACGTGTCAACGTGTGGTTTTCAGGTTTTGTAAATTTTATAAAATACAGATAATGAAAATTTGAATTCATCTATGTTTTTTATTTGAAATATCAATATAGTATCGTTTTCGCCTATCGGACTTATCGCTAGCTAGTATCGGAATTGTGGATTAATATCGGGTATCGGTTATCGGTTATCACCTATATTTGTGTTTCCAGTTAACGAATATCGGTTATCACTGATAAGGTTTTCCATTATCAGTTATCCGTTATCGGGAATAAGGTTTTCTGTTATCGTGCCCAGCTATGGTTGGTACTATTATTGTATTTCTCAAATCCTTCTTTATCTCCATGCTAACATTTCTGCCATTCATGATTTGTCCCAAAGACCCTACCACCCTTCTTCCTTGCAATGCCCTTTGATTGAAATAATTCCAGCATTAATAAACATCAAATTAAAAAAACAAATTTCCACCTATCCTCCGATCGGAACGAACGTGGATGACTGACATCTTTGATGTCAAAAATAATTCCCGTAACGGTTAACAGTGGTATGTCAAGCAAAGGGTAAGTAAGACTTATCTGCTTACTTCCAAAGCTGACAGATATTCACATGCTGGTTACAATAAAAGTTAGGGACAGCATCTGCTCAAGTGTAGTTAAGTCTGTCTGTGCAGAGAAAAATGTCTGTTTCAAGCAGAAGCACATGAGGTTCAAGGTTAAAAAGTACCTATCCCTATGTTAGTCTACACCCTCGATTATTACGGTCCCAAACAACTAAGGAGACTGACTGCCCTGCATCAACTCAGCAAGAAAAAGTAAATAGTGAGCAGGAGTGAAAAGTATTACTCAAGCACTCCCCTCTCGCATGAAAAAAAAGATGCAGGCAAAAGCTCAGGAACCAAACTTAAATTAGTAATTGCGAGGACGCAGGTTATAGTCGTATGCTGGAAAGATAGACAAAGCATCGTCAGGCTGAGGCAAACAGGCGGTTCTCGCTGGTTCAACTAAAGTCGAATCAAGGACCTCAGGCTGGGCGTCTGTCTTTTTGAGGCGATCACTATGCACAATTTCATATGAATTAAAAATGAGATCATAAAGTTCAAACTTGTGACCACCTAGTTGTCTAACTATCTGGCGTGGGCCCACGAATTTAGGGGACAACTTCGAATGTCTCTCTGGGACTCGAAGCATAACAAAGTCACCCACTTTCAAGGAAACAGGGGCGGCACGCTTGTGTTGCTGCAAGCACATAGCCTCAGATGTCGCCTGTAGTCTCTCTCTGACGTTTCTATGAATATCTGTGAAAACTTTGAGTTGAACCTTAGAATAATCATCTACATTATATACAGGTGAATGAGAACTACTAAGCAGGTAATATGGGAGTCTCTTCTCAACCCCAAAAATTATGTAGTGGGGAGATTGTCCCGTTGACTCACAAACACGGCTGTTTATGCTTGCTGCAACATATGCTAGCCAGTCTTCCCAGGTATGCTGAAGTCCACCAACGACCGGACGCAAGACATCTAAAATCATCCTATTTGTGCGTTCAACAAGTCCGTTACTGGCTGGGTGATAACTGACTGTGTTATCTCACCTACTACAATCAACTTGTGAAGCAGGCCACGGTAACACCGGCCCTGTGACGAGTGAGATAACGGTTCGCTCCTTAAACTTAACACCTAACACCAACTACTTTAAAAAGTAAAAACACCTTAAAAACGGTTAACATAATGGTGGCAACGATTTACGGACCTCTCCGAAGTGTTAAATAGGTGTTATATCTCTCTCTCAAACATATTAACAGAAGCAAGTGTCGTCAAGGGGCAGACAGAGAAGGGAGTGCAAGAACGCTGACACAGCCCGTGACCTTTGCTGCCCCGGTGAGTCGAGTCAGCACACACCCGCACCCGGGTGCAGAGCCACGCTCCGCCGCGTGACTCCACAACGCGCCGCTGCACGGGGTCTCGTTACCAATTCCGAGACGCCCACTTGTCTGCCTACGACACAACCTGTCGTGGGTCGGCGCTTACGGCCATAGTGTTAGATTTCCCCATTCCTATCCCATCCCCATCCCTTACCCGTGGCCATAAACCGTAGTGTAAAGCGTCCCCATGTGGTTGGGGTTGTTTTACGCTACCCCGTGAGGGTGCGGATGGGGTGGGAAAAGTGTTGACTCCGCGGGGTAGAGAGCAGGACATCCTCGGCTTTTCCTTCGTATATATCATGAGTAAATAGTGTTCTTTTTGTTATTATAGAAGGACATATAGTGAAAAGCATCAGAATATTTGTATGACTGATATTATATCGCAAACTTTGCTAAAGTTAATATATATTTTTTAGTTTGTAAAGACTCTGGTGTTTCCATTTGATTGTAAGCGTACAGTTATTTCTGAAGATTCATTTATAATTGTCCCCAAGAATGGTAAAAGACGGCAGATTGATGACTAAATATGGCATTATTGTGGGAATACTTAACAAATACCATAAAAAATAGCATTTTTTGGCGACCACCTTGATTTAAGACAAAAATGCCTTAAATGACACGACCTGGCAACCCCGGTGTGGCTGCCCAGGTGTGTGACGAGTCATGGATACCAACCTGTCTCATAAATTAACTTACCCGCGTTACTTGTTATTTACTTGTAGATCAACAACGCTATTATTTTGTTTTATGATATATAATGTATATGAATACAATGGTTTGTAAAAAATGCATTATTTATTTCGTTTTCTGTAATTATTGGTTTGAAAGTGCTGCCAACATTATTATGACGTGCGGATTGGTCCCTCATATCTATACCGGGGAAGGGAAGGGCACGGGGCGGCTTGTCCATACCCCAGTCCCGCGTATGGGGATGGGGACGGGTAGGGAATGGGGAAGACTAACACTATGGCCGTTACATTCGCCAGACCAGGGCGGACTTTTGGCGGCGACCTTTGGAGGGGCGTGGTTGCTCCCCCAGCCATTCATCCCACCATTATGTTAACCGTTTTTAAGGTGTTTTTGCTTTTTAAAGTAGTTGGTGTTAAGTGTTAAGTTTAAGGCGCGAACTGTGATTTCACTCGTCACAGGGCCGGTGTTACCGTGCCCTGCTTCACAAGTTGATTGTAGTAGGTGAGCTAACACAATAGCCTTTACTTAAGTGAGGTGTGGCCGAGCGGTAGCCATCATAAGTTCACTTTAGTTCCCTTTAGTTCTCTCTCTCTCTCTCTCTCTCTCTCTCTCTCTCTCTCTCTCTCTCTCTCTCAAGGTTATTAAAAGGTGAACTATATTTCTAACTATATTAACAGTTTTACACAAAGTTTACAGTTTACGTGAGCAGTCGTACGCACACCCCGAGCAGTGATCTGCTCGGCCCGCCGCCCACTGTCTTCTGTCGGCTTCTCCCGGCTGCAAGAAAAATTTGGTGCCAAAGGCTTGTTGAATCAGCACCGTTCCCACGGCAAGGAGCACCTCCTAAGCACAATCTAGCACCTACGTGGTATTAAACATCCTGTGCGCGGCACTGCCATGGTGTTGCGACATGCAGTCACACATTCACACGTACATTATAATATACACATTACATATTCCGCCGCAATGTTGCATCTCTTTCTATTTGCTATCGATATTTTCATGCTGACTGCTCTTCTGAACCTGCAAACTGTATGCCTCCCCGCCTTCCGCTGCCCCGCTGCACTCGACGTTCTACCTCTATAATGTCCAACCCCCCCCTTTTTTTTCTTCTTTTTTTTTACAACAAAGGAGGCAGCTCAAGGGCACACAAAAAAGAAAACAATAATAAAAAAGCCCGCTACTCGCTCCTCCCAAAAAAGAATTAAAAGAGGTGGCCGAAAGAAAGATCAATTTCGGGAGGAGAGGTGTCCAGATAACCTCCTCTTGAAAGAGTTTAAGTCGTAGGCAGGAGGAAATACAGATGAAGGAAGATTGTTCCAGAGTTTACCAGCGTGAGGGATGAAAGAGTGTAAATGCTCGTTAACTCTTGCATAAGGGGTTTGGACAGTATAGGGATGAGCATGAGTAGAAAGTTGTGTGCAGCGGGGCCGCGGGAGGGGGGGAGGCATGCAGTTAGCAAGTTCAGAAGAGCAGTCAGCGTGGAAATATCGATAGAAGATAGAAAGAGAGGCAACATTGCGGCGGAATTTAAGAGGTAGAAGACTATCAGTAGGAGGAGGAAAGCTGCTGAGACGAAGAGCCTTAGCCTCCACTCTGTCCAGAAGAGCTGTGTGGGTGAAGCCCCCCCACACGTGAGATGCATACTCCATACGAGGGCGGACAAGGCCCCTGTATATGGATAGCAACTGCTCGGTGGAGAAGAACTGGCGGAGACGATACAGAACGCCCAACCTCGAGGAAGCTGATTTAGCGAGAGAGGAGATCTGAAGTTTCCAGTTGAGATTTTGAGTTAAGGATAGACCGAGGATGTTTAGTGTTGAAGAAGGTGACAGCTGAGTGTTGTTGAAGAATAGGGGATAGGTGTTTGGAAGATTGTGTCGAGTTGATAGGTGGAGAAATTGAGTTTTTGGGGCATTGAAGGACACAAGGTTCCTTCTGCCCCAATCGGAAATGATAGCAAGGTCTGAGGTTGAGCGTTCTGCAGCCTCCAGTCTGGAGTTGTGTACTTCCTGTTTTGATGGTCTTTTATTGAAAGAAGTTGAATAATGAAGAGTGGAGTCGTCGGTGTACAAGTGGAAAGAAGATAATTGATGAGTAACAGGAAGAGAGTGGGTGATAGGACAGAGCCCTGTGGAACGCCACTGTTGATAGGTTTAGGGGAAGAGCAGTGACCGTCTACCACCGCAGAGATAGAACGGCCGGAAAGGAAACTGGAGATAAAGGAACAGAGAGAGAGAGAGAATCCGAAAGAGGGCAGTTTAAAAAGCAAAGACTGATGCCAGACTCTATCGAAGGCTTTCGATATGTCTAGCGCAACAGAGAAAGTTTCACCGAAACTGCTAAGAGAGGATGACCAAGAGTCAGTTAAGAGAGCAAGAAGATCGCCAGTAGAACGCCCCTTGCGGAATCCATACTGGTGATCAGATAGAAGATTAGAAGTGGAAAGGTGCTTTTGAATCTTCCGGCTAAGGATTGATTCAAAAACCTTAGATAGACATGAAAGTAAAGCTATTGGGCGATAGTTTGAGGGATTGGAGCGGTCACCCTTCTTAGGCACAGGCTGTACATAGGCATACTTCCAGCAGGAAGGAAAGATAGATATTGATAGGCAGAGACGAAAGAGTTTGACCAGGCAGGGTGTCAGCACAGAAGCACAGTTTTTAAGGACAATAGGAATCACTCCATCAGGTCCATAAGCCTTCTGAGAGTTGAGGCTAGACAGGGCATAGAAAACATCATTAGGAAGAATCTTAATAACAGGCATAAAGGAGTCAGAGGGGGGATGAGTAGGAGGAATATGCCCAGAATCGTCCAAGGTGGAGTTCTTACAGAAAGTTTGAGCGAAGAGTTCAGCCTTAGAGACAGATGAGACGGCAGTGCTGCCGTCAGGGTTAAGGAGAGGAGGAGCGGAAGAAGTGAAATTGGAGGAGATATTTTTGGCTAGATGCCAGAAGTCACGGAAAGAATTAGAAGAAGCAAGGTGTTGACATTTTCTATTTATAAAAGAAGTTTTGGTAAATCGGAGAATAGATCTGGCACGATTCCGGGCTGAAATGTATAGATCAAAGTTAGTGGGAGTAGATATGAAGAAAATATTGCAGCCAACTGTAAAAATAATCCGAAATCCTTCTTCAGTTACATAAACAACAGAAAGGCAATCAGAAGTGGAATTGGACCCTTAACAAACAGCGACGGTGCACTAGTGACTGACAGCCAACACGTTGGAAACCTATTAAACAATTACTTTTCCTCGGTGTTTAATAATAACAGTCCTCCCACCACTACCACCAACACCAGTACTAATGTAAATCCCGAGCATGCATTGCCTAACTTTGAAATAAAACCCGATGAAGTCCTTAAAGCCCTCAAATCACTTAAAACAAATAAAAGTTCTGGACCTGGCAAAGTATATCCAACTCTGCTGAAAGAAACAAAGAGCGAAATACTCTCCTCCCTCACAACCGTATTCAATATGTCCTTGTGACAAGGCATCGTCCCTTCAGATTGGAAAAAGGCTAACGTGACACCGATTTTTAGGAAAGGAGACAAAAAAGTATCAGGTAATTACAGGCCCATTAGTCTAACTTTGGTTGTACGTAAGCTACTTGAGGGCATAATTAGAGACAAAATTGTGAGTTACCTTGAAAGCCACTCATTAATTGGGGACTCACAACATGGCTTCCGAAACAAAAGATCCTGCCTATCAAACCTATTAACCTTTTATAACGACCTCTTCACTGTTTATGACGTAACCAAATCACTGGACGTAGTCTATCTTGATTTCCAGAAAGCGTTTGATAAAGTCCCATATCATAAATTACTTTAACAAATTAAAGCAAATAGGTATTGACGGTCAAGTACACCAATGGATCGCGAATTGGTTGAGCAACAGACGACAAACAGTAGTGATTGACGGATTTAACTCAGAGTGGGCGTCGGTCACTAGTGGCGTCCTTCAGGGCTCAGTTCTTGGCCCAGTGCTCTTCATTATTTACATCAACGACGTGGAAGTTGGACTCAATAATCGCATTAGTAAATTTGCAGACGACACAAAGATTGGTAACTTGGTTCTCACTGACGAAGACAGGCAAAGCCTCCAAGAAGATTTGCACAAAATTTCAGCTTGGTCGGATAGATGGGAGATGCCCTTTAACGTAAGCAAGTGCCAGGTCCTTCAAGTTGGAACGAGGAATAAGAAGTTCGATTACGAAATGCACGGCGTTAAACTCAAAAGCGTTCAATGCGTCAAGGACTTGGGGATCAAAATCGCGTCAAACCTTAAATTCTCACAGTAATGCATCGATGCAGCAAATAAAGCGAAGAGAATGTTGGGCTTCATTAAAAGAAACGTTTTTTTCAAGAATAAAGATGTAATACTCCCGCTCTACAATAGTTTAGTCAGACCCCACTTGGAATATGCGGTACAGTTTTGGTCTCCCCACCATGCAAAGGATATTGCTAAATTAGAAGGTGCTCAGCGTCGGGCAACGAAAATGATCCCTTCCTTGCGCAACAAATCCTACGAAGAAAGGCTTTCTACCCTTAACATGTTCTCTCTTGAGAAACGTCGCCTCCGAGGAAAACTGATCGAATGTTTTAAAATACTTAATGGTTTCACGAATGTAGACAGATCAACATTGTTTATGATCGAAGACACTTTGCGCACGAGGAACAATGGCGTAAAACTCAAATTTAGACAAGTAAATTCAGACTGCACCAAATTTTTCTTCACCAACGTTGTAGTGCGAGAATGGAATAAGCTTCCACCGTCAGTGGTCCAGTGTGACACGATTGACTCCTTCAAAAATAAGCTCGACCGACACTTCCTTCAACTTGATATCAACTAGAGTAGAAATGCAACGTTTAGGAGCCTTCTGATTAATGTAAAATCACTTAGGTTTAAAGACAAACCACCTAGTCTGGACCATGGGGTCTGTGTGGTCTGATTTTCTATGTAAATCTATGTAAATCTATATTTAATAGCACGAGAACAAGCGTGATTAAACCAAGGCTTTTTAGCATGAGGAGTAGAGAAAGTACGTGGAATGTATGCCTCCATTCCAGAGACAATCACCTCTGTGATGCGTAGAGCACACACAGAGGGGTTTCTCTCCTGGAAGCAGTAATCATTCCACGGAAAATCGGAAAAGTACATCCTCAGGTCGTCCCACCGAGCTGAAGCAAAATGCCAGAAGCATCGCCTCCTCTTTGGGTCCAGAGGATGTACAGGAGCGATAGGACAGGATACAGAAATAAGGTTATGATCGGAGGAGCCCAACGGAGAGAACAGTTTGACAGAGTAAGCAGAAGGATTAGAGGTAAGGAAGAGGTCTAGAATGTTGGGCCTGTCTCCAAGACGGTCGGGAATACGAGTTGGGTGCTGAACCAACTGCTCTAGGTCGTTGAGGAGAGCAAAGCTGTAGGCTTGTCAGTGAAAGAGGATGAAAGCCAAAGCTGGTGGTGAACATTGAAATCTCCCAAGATGGAGATTTCAGCAGAGGGAGAGTGGGTCAAGATGCGCTCCACTTTAGAGTTCAAATAGTCAAAGAGTTTTACATAGATGGTAGAGTTAGGTGAGAGATAAACAGCACAGATGTATTTAGTAATAGAATGACAATGAAGTCTTAGCCAGATAGTGGAAAATTCAGAAGAGTCAAGGTCGTGGGCACGAGAGCAAGTGATGTCGTTGCGCACGTAGGCGCAACATCCAGCTTTGGATTAAAATTTAGGATAGAGATAGTAGGAGGGAACAGAGTAAAGGTTGCTGTCAGGAGCCTCAGAAACCTGTGTTTCGGTGAGGAAGAGAAGGTGAGGTTTAGAGGAGGAGAGATGGTGTTCCACAGAATGAAAATTAGAACGAAGACCGCGAATGTTGCAGAAATTGATAAGGAGGTGGTTCGAGGAGTTATCAGGACACCTCTCTCTCTCTCTCTCTCTCTCTCTCTCTCTCTCTCTCTCTCTCTCTCTATATATATATATATATATATATATATATATATATATATATATATATATATATATATATATATATATATATATATATATATATATATATATATATATATATATATATATATATATATATATATATATATATATATATATATATATATATATATATATATATATATATATATATATATATATATATTTTTTTTTTACAACAAAGGAGGCAGCTCAAGGGCACACAAAAAAGAAAACAATAATAAAAAAAAAGCCCGCTAATCGCTGCTCCCATAAGAGAATCAGAAGAGGTGGCCGAAAGAGAGGTCAAATTCGGTAGGAGAGGTGTCCTGATACCCTCCTCTTGAAAGAGTTCAAGTCATAGGCAGAAGGAAATACAGATGAAGGAAGATTGTTCCAGAGTTTACCAGCGTGAGGGATGAAAGAGTGAAGATGCTGGTTAACTCTTGCATAAGGGGTCTGGACAGTATAGGGATGAGCATGAGTAGAAAGTCGTGTGCAGCGGGCATGGGAGGGGGGAGGCATTCAGTTAGCAAGTTCAGAAGAGCAGTCAGCGTGGAAATATCGATAGAAGATAGAAAGAGAGGCAACATCGCGGCGGAATTTAAGAGGTAGAAGACTATCAGTAGGAGGAGGAGAGCTGATGAGACGAAGAGCCTTAGCCTCCACTCTGTCCAGAAGAGCTGTGCGAGTGGAGCCCCCCCACACATGAGATGCATACTCCATATGAGGGCGGACAAGGCCCCTGTAAATGGACAGCAACTGTGCGGGGGAGAAGAACTGGCGGAGACGGTACAGAACGCCCAGCCTCGACGAAGCTGATTTAGTAAGAGATGAGATATGAAGTTTCCAGTTGAGATTTTGAGTTAAGGATAGACCGAGGATGTTTAGTGTTGAGGAAGGTGATAGCTGAGTGTTGGCAAAGATTAGGGGATAGTTGTTTGGAAGATTGTGTCCAGTGGATAGGTGGAGAAACTGTGTTTTTGAGGCGTTGAAGGACACCAGGTTCCTCTTGCCCCAATCGGAAATAATAGTAAGGTCTGAGGCTAAGCGTTCTGTTGCCTCCAGCCTTGAGTCGTTAAGTTCCTGTAGGGTGGGTCTTCTATTAAAAGAAGTTGAGTAATGCAGAGTGGAATCATCGGCGTAGGAATGGATAGGACAGTTCGTTTTGGAAAGAAGATCATCAATGAACAGCAGAAAGAGAGTGGGAGATATGACAGAACCCTGTGGGACACCACTGTTAATAGGTTTAGGGGAAGAACAGTGACCGTCTACCACAGCAGAAATAAAACGGTCAGAAAGGAAACTGGAGATAAAGGTACAGAGAGAAGGATAGAAACTGTAGGAGGGTAGTTTGGAAAGCAAAGATTTGTGCCAGACCTAATCAAAAGCTTTTGATAATTATGTCCAGCGCGATAGCAAAGGTTTTCACCGAAAAGGCTAAGAGAGGATGACCAAGAGTCAGTTAGGAAGGCAAGGAGATCTCCAGTAGAACGCCCCTTGCGGAACCCATACTGGCGATCAGATAGAAGGTTAGAAGTGGAAATGTGCTTTTGAATCTTCTGGTTATGGACTGATTCAAAAGCTTTAGATAGACAGGAGAGTAGAGCTATAGGGCGGTAGTTTGAGGGATTGGAACGATCACCATTCTTAGGCAAGGGAAGGAAAGATAGATTTTGATAGGCAGAGACGAAAGAGTTTGACCAAGCAGGGTGTCAGCACAGAAGCACAGTTTTTAAGGACAATAGGAGGCACTCCATAAGGTCCATAAGCCTTCTGAGAGTTGAGGCCAGAGAGGGCATAGAAAACATCATTTGGAAGAATCTTAATAACAGGCATGAAGGAGTCAGAGGGGGGATGAGTAGGAGCAATATGCCCGGAATCGTCCAGGGTGGAGTTCTTACAGAAAGTTTGAGCGAAGAGCTCAGCCTTAGAGACAGATGAGACGGCAGTGCTGCGGTCAGGGTTAAGGAGAGGAGGGAAAAAGGAAGAAGTGAAATTGGAGGAGACATTATTAGCTAGATGCCAGAAGTCACGGGAAGAATTAGAAAAAGCAATGTGATGACATTTTCTATAAATAAAAGAAGTTTTGGTAAGTCGGAGAATAGATTTGGCACGATTCCGGGCTGAAATGTAAAGATCAAAGTTAGTGGGAGTTTGAAGGCTCTGGAACCTTTTGTGAGCTGCCTCTTTATCTTTAATAGCATGAGAACAAGCTTGATTAAACCAAGGCTTTTTAGCATGAGGAATAGAGAAAGTACGTGGAATGTATGCCTCCATTCCAGAGACAATCACCTCTGTGATGCGCTGAGCACACACAGAGGGGTCTCTCTCCTGGAAGCAGTAATCATTCCACGGGAAATTGGAAAAGTACATCCTCAGGTCGTTCCACCGAGCTGAAGCAAAATGCCCGAAGCATCGCCTCTTCGGCGGGTCCAGACGATGTACAGGAGCGATAGGACAGGATACAGAAATAAGGTTATGATCGGAGGAGCCCAAAGGAGAGAACAGTTTGACAGAGTAAGCAGAAGGATTAGAGGTAAGGAAGAGGTCTAGAATGTTGGGCCTGTCTCCAAGACGGTCGGGAATACGAGTAGGGTGCTGAGCCAACTGCTCTAGGTCGTTGAGGAGAGCAAAGCTGTAGGCTTGTCAGTGAAAGAGGATGAAAGCCAAAGCTGGTGGTAAACATTGAAATCTCCTAGGATGGAGATTTCAGCGAAGGGAGAGTGCTCCACTTTAGAGTTCAAATAGTCAAAGAATTTTACATAGATAGTAGAGTTAGGTGAGAGATAAACAGCACATATGTATTTAGTAATAGAATGACAATGAAGTCTTAGCCAGATGGTGGAAAATTCAGAAGAGTCAAGGTCGTGGGCACGAGAGCAAGTGATGTCGTTGCGCACGTAGGCGCAACATCCAGCTTTGGATTAAAATTTAGGATAGAGATAGTAGGAGGGAGCAGAGTAGAGGTTGCTGTCAGTAGCCTCAGAAACCTGTGTTTCGGTGAGGAAGAGAAGGTGGGGTTTAGAGGAGAGATGGTGTTCCACAGAATGAAAATTAGAACGAAGACCGCGAATGTTGCAGAAATTGATAAGGAGGAGGTTCGCGGAGTTATCAGGACACCTCTCAAGTCGGCAACCAGAAGTGGAGTCCTCCTTGGGGGAATTTATGGTCCCCCCCCCAGGCGGGGACTCCGAGGCGGTGTTTTCGTTAGCCATTTTGAGTTTTGAATTTTGGGAAAAGGTGTGTGTGTTGTGTGAATGTAGTGTGGTGTAGAAAGAGAGAGGAACTGTCTTTAGAGAACATGCTGAACTGCTCTCTGGTGTTGATGAGACAAAAGGGAAACGGTTAGTGAGGACATGGGAAGGGTCTTTGAAGGGCTTCAGCACCCTCCTCGCTTCCCATATATCCTCACCGGGAGTAGCTCATCTCCATTCTTACATCCCCTTCACTGGTAAACTCTGGAACATCCTTCCTTCGTTTGTATTTCCTTCTGCCTATGACTTGATCTCTTTCAAGAGGAGTGTAACAAGACTACCGCTTCAGCCGAAATTGACCTCTCTTTTGGCCACTCTTTACTTTTGCCTATTCGGGGTGTAACGCTTCTCGTATGGCTAATACCAACACACACACACACACACACACACACACACACACACACACACACACTTGTGACCTAGTCCTGACCGAGGTCGGACGTGGGTCATGGCGCTCCGAATAGAGTAGCCCGGGGCCAGCCTGTTGGCCTCTCCCCTTCTCCTTCATCCCCGTCTCCCCTTTCATCAAGAAACCTACTTCAAGAAACACTATTTAGCAAGTTATTTTTTGTGACATTAAGTGAAACCATGGTGACAGTCTGACAGACAGTGAGTGGAGTGCGTGTGTGGTATACCGGGAGGACACAGATCGCCGAGTGTGTCGCCGCCGCGGCCTTCCATCAAGTCCCTGCTGACGCCCCGAGGTCTCCCCCAGGCTCACCAGCCCGCCCATCCTGCTGTTGAAGTCTGGTCAGGTGCAGTGCAGTGGAGGCTTCGTCACTCAGGTGGGGGCAATGTGCAGGCTGCTCACCACCAAGGCTGTGCAGTCTGTTCCCAGGTACAGCAGCGAGTCTTCACATCTGTCTCGCCACCTGTTTTGGATTAGCACTCCACCTATAAGCCCCTTTCTGAGTGACCACCGATACCGCCTCTACCTGCTCTCCGGCCACCTGCTGCTACCTGACCCAGCATTTTGACCTGGGGATGACCTCGGATTAACACCTACTCGCCTTCCAGAAGAAGATTACCTTCCTGCCTCATCGCTCTACCACACCGTACTCCTCCACCTCCTCACCCCTCAAGCATCACCACAACGTTCCCTCCGTTACCATAAATTACCAACCCCCACACCCCTTTCATATTGTAATTTTTATATAGTTACACTTTGTAATCTTAATATGTACATTTTCAGCCTAACGGCTGCCATCTCCGAACACGCATATAAATACTAGTTAACTCGCGCTTCACTTTTCGAGCGATTCAGTCTCACGAGGTCTCGAATGATGTTTTGGGCCTGCTCCTGCCCATGATTTTTATGATTTCCCTCGCCTCACGAGGCACCAAATAATGTATCGGGTCAGGGGCCGAGGTTATAAGAGGAGGGCACGGGGTAAACAAATTTAGTGGTCTCTCACCTGTTGCATTGACTACAGGTGGTTGGCCCTCCTGCCTCTTTCGTTCCTCGGCAGTGACTCCTCTAAGTAAGGTATTGTGTTGTGAAACTTAAAACGTCCTTGGTGGTATTGCTGGACAACTCATTTCTATGTAAAACGCTAATATTAAGGTACGATAAGGATTTATTGTTATTGCAAATTAATTGGACTGTTTCTAAGTTAATCATATTCATTATAAGTAATTGGGTTTATTCTTACCTTTATTCATTTACGTGCTCTAATATCTATCTGTTATATTCCTTCGAGAAAATTGTGTTGAGTATATTTACGATTTGGCAGTCTTTCCCTAGACTCATCACTTCTCCTAACTGTCAATCGTAAGATGGGCAACGATTATCGGGCTTTTTTCTACACTTTCTTTTGTTGCCCTTGAGTTGTTTCATGTGCTGAAAAAAAAATTGTTTGCCTACATCGATTTTTTTTTGGGGGGGGTTGAATGTAGCACCTAAGTCTTATTCTAGGAATTAACAAGGTCGTCATTGGCAGATACTACTTACAGAGATCTTGGTGAAGATGTAGAGGAGTAGTGATAGTACAGCTAAGTACATCTGGATCCGTTGACCGCCAAATCTTTTGTGCATGTATTCCGGCACCGTTCGTACCTGTCAGGGGCAGTGAGGGTTAAGGAATGGGTGGAGCATGGTTATGTCACAGTACCTGTCGAGAAACGTGTGTTTTTCCTTACTCCTAAAATGTTTGATTGAGATTTATAAAAATAAAATGATAATAATAATGACCCTTTTAAATGGTTTAACAATGTACATTTGTGCAATGTTAGTTTCTATGATTGTTTCTGAAGTGTCATTATGAATTTTTTAAAGGTTTTCTGATTCTATAATCACACATATTGCTCAGGCCAAGCTGTTCCTTCTTTGCTCTAACGTATTTTGTCCAAATATTCACTTCAAAGTCCCTGTGGGAGACTTCTTTCTGAAGCATTGGTACTTTTTTCCACAAACTGTAAGTCCGCACAAATATATGATGGAAAATAATGTTAACAAACAGACTTATTCTGCAGAGTATAAATATATTTCTTGAAAATGGAATACTTACATATCAAAGGAAGATAAAAGTGGCATATAATTTTATAACCATTAATAAAGGGACATTACTGCGGGAAATTCAATCTTTTCGATATATCTTTGTTTCCTGTCATGTTAATCACAGGCTTATGTTTCTATGTACTTCGTAGGGAGCCCACAGGCCCACATTAACACTGTTGGACACGAAAATATTGATGTTGATCGGTTGATACTAAAATGGGAAGTTCAGCCTTCTTGGGGCTTAGAGGGGGGAGGTCCTCAAGCCCCCCGAAAAAAATAGGCCTATTTTTACACTTTGAAATTAACATGGAGCAATACCATTGTACTACTGAATTTAAGTATATAACTTAAGAAAAAAAATCAAGGGTTCCAATAAAGAAGGGTTCCTTTGAAAGGTTCATTAAAGTATTCAATTAGAATTGGGTGACAAAGTTGAAAATCACACTGAGGAATGGCCTAATAAATGGACCTGATGGAGTGCCTCCTATTGTCCTTAAAAACTGTGGTTCCGTGTTGACATCTTGCCTGGTCAAACTCTTTTGCCTCTGCCTGTCAACATCTACCTTTCGTTCCTGCTGAAAGTACGCCTTCATACAGCCTGTGCCTAAGAAGGGTGACCGTTCCAATCCTTCAAACTACCGTCCTAGCTTTAATTTCTTGTCTATATAAAGCTTTTGAATCAATCCTTAATCGGAAGATTTAAAAGCACCTTTACGCTTCTGACCTTCTATCTGATAGCCAGTATGGGTTCCGCAAGGGGCGTTCTACTGGTGATCTCCTAGCCTTTCTAACTGACTCTTGGTTATCCTCTCGTAGCCGTTTCGGTGAAACCTTTGCTATTGCGCTTGACATATCAAAAGCTTTTGATACGGTCTGGCACAAATCTTTGTTTTTCAAACTACCCATCTACGGTTTCTATCCTTCTCTCTGTACCTTTATCTTCTGTTTCCTTTCTGACCGTTCTATTTCTGCTGTGGTAGACGGTCACTGTTCTTCCCCTAAACCTATCAACATTGGTGTTCCGCAGGGTTCTGTCCTATCTCCTACTCTCTTTCTATTTTTCATTAATGACCTTCTTTCCAAAACGAACTGTCTTATCCATTCTTACGCCGATGACTCTACTCTGCATTACTCTACTTCTTTTAATAGAAGACCCACCCAACAGGAACTAAACGATTCCAGGCTGGAGGCTGCAGAACGCTTAGCCTCAGACCTCACTATTATTTCCGACTGGGGCAAGAAAAACCTAGTATCCTTCAATGCCTCAAAAACTCAGTTTCTGCACCTGTCCACTCGACACAATCTTTCAAACACCTATCTCCTATTCTTTGACAATACTCGGCTATCACCTTCTTCAACAATAAACATCCTCGGTCTATCCTTAACTCAAAACATCAACTGGAAATTTCATATCTCTTCTCTTACTAAATCACTTTCCTCGAGGCTGGGCTTTCTGTACCGTCTCCGTCAGTTCTTCTACCCCGTACAGATGTTTTCCATTTATAGGGGCCTTGTCCGCCCTCGTATGGAGTATGCATCTCACTCACACAGCTCTCTTGGACAGAATGGAGTCAGACGGCGGAATTATGAGTCAATCTCTTCCCTCTTCGTCGAAGCGTCTCTCAGAGAGTGTGTTTCCGTTGGAAGGTATTAGCAAACGCTCGCTTCTCTTTCTCCTTGGAAGGTATGTTTCCGTGTAGTGTTGGTACTACTGCAAATCAAACAAACG
This sequence comes from Eriocheir sinensis, assembly GCF_024679095.1. Classification (NCBI taxonomy): domain Eukaryota; kingdom Metazoa; phylum Arthropoda; class Malacostraca; order Decapoda; family Varunidae; genus Eriocheir; species Eriocheir sinensis. The sequence continues at coordinate 10,764,442 of NC_066553.1, read as the reverse complement.
TTGAAAACCGAAACATTAATGCATTTTAGGTACATTTCTATAATGGAAAATATTGTGTGGCTAATACTTATGTAAACAACTTTTTCAGTGGATTGTGAAATAACAAATGTTAGACATCATGAAATAAAACAGGAAAATGTAGGTTATTTTCATATATTTCTTTTGGTTACCCATTAAAAGAATTGTCCATTCTCTAAATCTAAGATATAAACAGAAAACGAATCTATTTGATAAGTAATTAAAGCAAGTTCAACTAATTAACTAACTATATATAATATTAATACACGTAGTGACGTACATTGTTTTTGCTTTTCTTGGGAACTGTAATATTTATGTTGACTTCATTATATTCGTCATTTACACAAAACCTTCAACGTGGCCAACACTATAGATTGGGTTCAAGAATCAGTAGGTGTAGGTGATTGGTAGCCTATTATTGAAGTTATATGCATAGCCCACATCACCCTTTTTCCAAATAAGCATGAGGAACAAATTTTGAAATTACTATGGTCTTTTTAATGCTGAGCCTAATACATTCATACAAGCACCCTGGCTGGCAGCTACCGGACAAAGTAAAAACTAAAACACCCTTATGAGAACTGCAGTTGAGACTGTGTTGAATGAAAGAATCACAGTGTTGGCCACGTTGAAGTTTTTTTTGTGACGACAAATATAATGCAGTCAACATATATATTACAGTTTACAAGAAAAGCAAAAACAATGTACTGTACGTCACTGCGTGTATTAATATTATACAGAGTTAGTGAATTAGTTGAACTTGCTTTAATTACTCATCAAATAGATTCGTTTTCTGTTTAATTTTTAGATTTAGAATTGGATAATTCTTTTAATGGGTAACCAAAAGAAATATATGAAAAGAACCTACATTTTCCTGTTTTATTTCATGATGTCTAACATTTGTTATTTCACAATCCACTGAAAAAGTTGTTTGCAAGGATACGCATATCATACATGCTATATAGAGGATGTAACAGTCAAATAACGCGGAACAGTATTGTTTTGTGCGAGATATTGAGACTAGGTAACGAGTGTTTTTTTTTCCATAAGACAATAAAAAGCTAGTCGCTAAGGGATAGAAAAATTCAAATAGATTAATAACTTCGTAATGAAGTGTTTCACCACGTGCTACTGCCACTCAGTGAGCGTTGATGCCGATTTTCTTACATATATGCCTCGGCCCGAGGGAATCTCTAACCGACAGAGGTGGGAGGAGGAGGCTAAGCTCCGTAAACCAGGAACGGGCGAGGAGCGGCGAAAGCATTCTAAAACACGGCACTGCATCCGTCACGCCGAGCAGGCGACAAGACGGGAAGTAGATCAGTGAGGCTTCAGAAGCCACGAAAGGCCTGAGAAGCGCTGCAAGACAACGAATTCCAGCCCTTTATCCGTTTCCCGACCAGTCCACAGAGAGGGGAGAAGAGAACGAGGCTCCAGAAGCCGCGAATGGCTGAGGAGGAAAACCGAACGTAGAATCAGACTTAAATCCCGACCAAAATTGAATGGATCAGTCAGGGTCACAGGGAAAAAGGAGTTCATAAGAGGACCTCCTTTATAAGGAACCCTTTTAAAGGTCAGCGACTGCCCTCCAGAGCAAGGCGAGGAACGTCTCCCTCGGGAAGAAGGGCTCTAGCCAGTCGTAGCGAACCGCACCCTCCTTCGGCTGAAGAAGCCATTCAAGAGGCACATAGCGTGCAAGGCTTGTGTCCACGCCACGGAACTAGAAGGTCGCCGAGTAGCCCTGCGCAACACGTAGATTTTGACTAGCCAAGAAAAGGAAGATTTGACCGTGGAACTGAAGTGGCGAAACAAAAGAATCACGCCACTGTCTCCACTATCAGTGAATCGCCCTATCCAGAGCCGCAAGAGGCGGCAAGAGAACTACGAAAAGTCGTGCTTCCTCCCTCGCACCCCCATCGAAGGGGAGTCACTTTGTCGCGGTGACGGGACTTGAAGCATGGTCGGCGGCACCACCTATCGTGGTGGCTTGCTTACCTCGATAGAGCTCGGTGTCTGCTGACCTCGTGGACCAAGAGGCCCCCCCCCTCATCACCGGTAGAGGAGGCCTACTGGTGATGTTGCTGCGCCCGCTCTTCTACCACCTAGGACAGGGCTATTGTCTCCCTACGTGTTTGCCGTGCGTGGCGTCCCGTACACTCCCCGTGCTCTCTCATCTGGGAGTTGAGTCCACCGCGGGGCAGGGTGTAGTTCCCCTCGGTGGGCAACACGCTCCTTTGGTGGGAGGGTTGGGGTAAGACGGGTGGTTCAATGTGGCCCCGATGAATCAATCGGCTGGTCATGCGTTGGCTAGGGTCAAGCGGTCACTGCCGGGTGGGCGATCGCAACGCCGCTAAACGCCTGGCAGTGGCTGCGTATTTTTTTTTATACGTCAACGCCTATAGCGCCGGTAGGCTTGCTTGAGGGGCCTGGATGGTGTTCGGCCCCAGCCTGTCATGGCGCAGGCAAGTGTTTATAGTGGCGCCATCTTCTCTTGGCTCATGCTGCCCCCCGGAAATCGTTATTGATTCACTTGGACGGTTTTCTCTTGAGTCCGGGTTGATGGGTGGTCTTCAGGACGGCATGTGGGTAGTTTTAAGCCACTCGGCGGTGACTGAAAAATCCGAGGTGGTAGCGTGGGGATTCGAACTCGCGTCGTCCATCACGTGGTGAATGTGGGCCCAGCACGCTACCACTCAGCCACCGCCTACCCAAAGGTATACTTCCTCATTACCCCTGGGGCTGTTGGGTATGGTCTGGCCCCAACATCCAGCCTCCCCTTGTTGGACTCCATGGTATGGGGGGAGTGAAAGATTTTTTTTTTATGTATGGATAAGAATACTTTGCCCCGGCCTGCCTCATTCCCTGACGTCCCCATGTCCCCGAATACCTCAACACGGTCCACACTTATCGCCACCTTAGAGCCTTTCATGGCTACAGGTGGGGCCTCTGGGAAGTCCTACCCCCTAAAGGGTCTGCCCAAGACAAGTTTGTGCGACAAAAAACTCCACGGAATATCTCACGTAAACCTGGGAACTCCCCAGACTCCCCCCCAAAAAGTTCTGCCTTGTATATATGAGCCTGTTTCATATAAGAAGTAAACTGTTGTCAAGTCTGTGGATGGCTGCTCGATAAACGGCCTGGATATTTTTGATGCACACCGTTCCTTGATCAGGGCTTGTGGCCGTGAGCCCAAGATAATGCCACAAGGGGATGGGAGATTATTGATTGAAGTATCGTCACCTGAAGAGAGCTCAAAGGTCCTCGTCTTAACCTCTGTTTCTGGGGCATTAGTGTCCTGCTCTCCCCATGCTACCATGAACCAATCTCGGGGTGTTGTCCTTTCACGTGACCTTCTCCGCTATTCAGAAGAAAGACTGGTAAACGAACTCAAAAACTACGATGTGGCTTCAGTGCGCCGTGTGCAACGAAAGGTATACGGAATTCTCACACCTACACCAACCTTATTTATTACCTTCAACCGATTAGTACTACCCAAGACAGTCAAGCTGGCCTTGATAAATCTTAATGTGAGGCCCTATATCCCGAACCCCAGAAGGTTCTTTCATTGTCAAGCGTATGGTCACGTCACCCAGACCTGTAGGCGCTTGAAAAACGGCTTTGGTATGGATAACCACGGCGACGATTGCCCTTAGCCTGTGCGTTGTTACCACTGTGATTAGCATCACCCTGCGTCATCAAAAGATTGTGAACGCTTTCTCTTTGAAAAGGAAGAACTCAAAATACGCAACCAGGAAAAGGTGCCCTTTACTGAGGTGAAACAACTTGCCCTAACAAAGATGCCCAATCCCGGAATGACATATGCCGCTGCCCATTGCTCTAGCATTCTGTCTATGCAAACTCTTCGAAAAGATGGTAAAGTTTCGCCTTGTGCACCATCCAGAAAGCAATGGCCACCTGTCTCCTTAATTGTCAGGATTTCGGAAGGTGAGAACACCAGTAGAAGACCCCGTGCGTCTTGAGGCAGCTTTCTGCCGCTCGTTTGCAGACAGACAACACATGGTGGGCATCTTCTTTGACCTCGAGAAGGCTTATGACACGACATGGAGATATGGGATTTAAAGCAGCTTCACTTTGGGGAGGCGGTGGCTGAACGGATAGCGAGACGGCCCCGCGTTCAGGAGGACGCGAGTTTAATCCCCGCCCGGTGCCACCAAGCTGGGATTTTTCAGCCGCCGCCGAGTGGCTTAAAACTACCCACATGCTGTCCAGAAGACCACCTATCAACCCGGACTCTAGATTCTAGGATTAAAGATGAGCTCCGGGAGGACAGCATGAGCCAATGCAGGATGGCGCCACTATAAACACTCGCCTGCGCCAGAACGGGCTGGGCCGACCATCAGGACCCACCGGGAAGAAGCCTTGGGCCGACCATCAAGCCCCACCGGGAAAAAGCCTACCGGCGCTATAGGCCGCGACGTAAAAATTACAACATCGCTCCCTGCGGGGGTGTCGTCTTCCCTCAATGTCGACGACCTTGCAATCTGATATTCAGCGTCTCGGATGTCCACCGCGGAGCGACGACTGCAACATGCCATCGACAGGACATACAGATGGGTGGAGAAACATGGCTTCCGATTCTCACCATCCAAGTCGGTTGCCATGCACTTGTCACGGTTTAGAATCGTGACAAGTTCTTTTTTTATGATATTGTTGTGCTGGAAGCTTCCCCCGGCGTCCATGGGGTTCTAGAAGGCTCCGGGAGGAGCGAGCAAGGGGGCGGGGAGCAAAGCCTCGTCCGCGCCCTGCGGGGCGCGGCCAGGCGCCAGGCGGGAAGTGTTGCCAACTCGCACATACTTTTGCTACATGATCTTGTATGAGCTAAAATATACTGTAACATTCTTTGCTGTACTGTTCTCGATATATATAGGAGAAGAGGGCGAGAGGAAGTCAGTCCCAGTCATAGTAAGCTAGTGGTAAGTGAAGAGTCAAAGTGATGTGTACTACTAAGGAAGAACATTAAACTACAGAAACTGTGCAAAGTGTTTACATATCTCCCTCCCACGGAGTCTCCTGACGGCGACACGGAACCCAAGTAACACGTCCGGCATAAGATTGGCGTCAGGAGTGTAGCCATTTGTTTTTCGCCATGAAGACTCGTTCCCAAGCTGCCCAGAGGGACGACATGTTGACTGAACTTTTGGAAGCCTTGAGACTACAGGGGGAGAAACAAGAAAGAACACAGCAACAACAAGAAAGAGCACTCCAGGAACTCAAAGAACAACAAGAAAAAGCACACCAAGAACTCAAAGAACAACAAGAAAGAGCACAGCAACAACAAGAAGGAACACTCCACGGACTCAAAGAACAACAAGAAAAAGCACACCAAGAACTCACACAACAACAAGAAAGAGCACAGCATCAACTAGAAGGAACACTCCAAGAACTCAAAGAACAGCTAGAAGATCGCTTCACAGGATTACAGCTACAGCTAAAAGCGGTACAAGATGGAAGTGAATCAGTGCGAAGGGAAATGACTGATGTGACCACGAACTTGGGACAACGCCTGATAAAAGTGGAGAAAGAACACACAAATCTTCAACAAGAGATGGAGGTGGTACGAGAGACGACACACAAAGAAATATTAGAAGTGCAGGGAAAGGTGAACCGTACTGAACAGGCAGTTTGTGATGTAAGTGACAGAGTGAAGGCCCTTGAAGACTGCTTGGCTGGAAACGGACAGCCAGTGCCTGCAGGGGCTAGTTGTACCCAAGATGCTTCTCATACGCAAGTCCGGGGTAGTTTGAGCCCTGTTTCGCCTGAGTTTATCCCTGCAAGAAGTTCCGCCAGCCCCATGAGTCTGCTGGGTTCGCCTGTTAGAAAGAAGCCTCAGGAGTTTGATGGCAAGGTCTCCTGGGAGGCTTACCGCACTCAGTTTGAGCTGTTGGCAGCTCGGAACGGATGGGATGACCAAGAGTGCGCGGTACAGCTGGCCACTAGCCTGAAAGGGGCGGCGCTGGAGGTCCTTGCTCAGCTCGACAATGCGACAAAGGGCAGCTACAGCGGGCTGGCTCAGGCGCTGGAGCAACGATATGAGACCAAACACCAGACCGAGCTCTTCAGGGTTAGGTTCAGAACCCGCAACAGGAGGCGCGGCGAGTCTCTTCAGGAACTCGCTCAGGACCTTGAGAGCATGGCGCACAAGGCATACCCAGGTGCCACCCCTGACCTGCTGACGGTTTTGCTGCGTGATCAATTCATCGATGCCCTGGACAGCCCTCAGCTGAAGATACAAGTGAACCAAGCTAAGCCAACATCAATGCAGTAAGTTCTGGCACGTGCCATGGAGTTTGAGTCCTTTGTTAGGTCTAGCTTGTCAAGCTTCAGGGACGACTCGACTTCTGGCTTTAGGGCACGAAAGGGCGCTGTCAGCGACACAGACAGGTTCCAAGGAACGTGCTGGTACTGCGAGAAGGTTGGGCACAAGGAGAACGAATGCTATAAGAGGAAGAAGGAATATGAAGGTGGCGTTAAGAAGAAGCCCAGAGAAGGACCCAAGTGCTGGACCTGTGGAGAAAAGGGGCACTGGAAGAAGGAGTGTCAGAAAACTTTGCCCCCGGCGAGGGACCACCACTCGGGAAACTAAGGAGGACTGGTTCACGGGGGCAACGACCAGTCTGTCCTGTACATGCCCCGAAGATATCAATGTGCAGGAGAACCACCATGACGAGCTGCCAAGTGGAGGGCAAGGTTGACGGAATGTTGTGGCCTGTGGTCGTCGACACAGGCTCGGAACGCACATTGGTGTGGCCTGACGTGGTGAGTCATCGTCGGCTTCCTAAGACGTCGCATCGACTGTGCGGAGTCACTGGACACTATGCAGAGCTCAGAGGCCCAGTGGACGTGAAGTTTGAGCTCGGAGGAAAGGAAGAGTCCCTCTCTGTGTACGTGGCTGACATGGACGACCCCTGCATCCTAGGTATGGATTATCTTGTCTCCCACAGGTGCGAGCTGGACTTTCGCGCTAAGCAGCTGACTGTAGGAGGAAGGAGGGTGCCACTGACGACTGTGAACAAGGAAGACCTGCCAGTGACGGTCAAGCGCACCACCATTATCCCTGCGAGGTCGGAGATGCTGTTACCCTGTCAAATTACGGGTGCCCCCCCGGCTAGCCTGTGTGTGGTAGAGAGTGGAAGTCGATGTCCGTTAGAAAACAGGGTGGTTGTAGGCAGTACTTTGGTAGACCCTGCTGCAGCGGAAGTGCCTGTCGTCGTGGACAATGTCTCCTTCAGCCCAAAGAAAATAGAACAAGGGACCATGGTGGGGTTGTGCCAAGAGATCGACAAGGAACCGAGAACCTGTGTCTGCAGGAGAACCCTGACGAGGCCCCAGGAGGAGCTGCCCGACTACCTGCGCGACCTGTTTGACAAGAGCTCCAAGTGTCTAGAGGAGCCCCAAGTGGAACAGCTCAGGGAGCTTCTCGTGAGGAATGCAGATGTGTTTTCCAAAGGAGACCTGGACTTGGGGTGTACGGACCTGGTAGAGCACCACATCGACACAGGTAGCCACCGCCCAGTGAAGCAAGCTCCTCGAAGGATGGCACCAGCCCGTCGCAAGGAGATGGATGAGGTAATGGATGATCTCCAGCAACAGGGGTTAATCGAGCGGTCCAGCAGCCCGTGGGCGTCTGCTGTAGTGCTCGTCAGGAAAAAGGACGGTTCCCTCAGGTGCTGCGTGGACTACCGAGCCCTCAACGATCTCACCATCAAGGATTCATACCCACTCCCACGGATCGACGACACGCTCGACGCCTTGGTGGGCTCCAAGTGGTTTTCAACACTGGATATGAAGTCTGGGTATCACCAAGTCAAAATGGCGGAACAGGACAAAGAGAAAACAGCCTTCTCCTACGGTCAAGGCCTGTGGCAGTTTAAGGTCATGCCCTTTGGCCTGTGCAACGCGCCGGCCACGTTTGAGCGGCTGATGGAGAGGGTGCTGGAGGGACTTCACTGGAAGACGGCACTCATCACCTCGACGACGTGATTGTCTTTGGCCAGACCTTCGAGCAGGAGATGGAAAGGCTATCAGAGGTTTTCGCCCGGTTTAGAGCTGCACACCTTAAGCTCAGCTCGAAGAAATGCTGTCTGTTCGAAAAGGAGGTCCAATACTTGGGACACATCGTGAGCGAGGCTGGAGTACGCACTGATCCTTAGAAGGTGGCTGCGGTAAGGGACTGGCCGACACCCACCAACGTGAAGGAGTTGCTTAGCTTCCTCGGGTTGTGCTCATACTACCGCAGGTTTGTGAAAGGCTTCGCTACGATTGCTGCACCACTGCACCTCCTGACGAAGAAGAGGCGCAAGTTTGAGTGGACAGCGGAAACTCAGGTTGCCTTTGAGAAGCTCAAGGAGGCCCTCATCAGCTCGCCCGTACTCACCTACCCAGACCCCTCTAAGCCTTTTATACTGGATTGTGATGCCAGTGATGAGGGGATTGGTGGAGTGCTGTCCCAGGCATGTGCCGACATGGAACGGGTTGTGGCCTACTTCAGCAAGAAGCTCACCCCAGCCGAGAAAAACTATTGCGTGACCCGGAAAGAACTCCTGGCAGTAGTCAAGAGCCTTGACTTTTTCCATGCTTACCTGTACGGTGCAACTTTCACCATCCGCACGGATCACGCTGCATTGCGGTGGTTGCAGTCACTGAAAAACCCTGAAGGCCAGCTTGCTCGCTGGATAGGTAAACTAGAACAGCATCACTACACTATTGTGCACCGATCTGGGCTAACACACGGTGACCCGGACAGCTTTAGCCGGCGCCCCTGCCTACCTGAGTGTCAACATTGCCTCCAGAGGGAAAGCGTCCAGAATATGTGCCGCCGCACTACAGTGGAACAGACAGCGGAGGTGCCATGGGAAGACTTGGGAAAACTGCAGCGGGAGGACCGAGATCTGAGACCAATTATGGAGTGGCTGAGTCAGTCGTCAACGCGACCTGGGTGGGAAGTAATTTCGAGAGAAAGCCCAACCACCAAGAATTACTGGACTCAGTGGGACACTCTTCGGATGGACGACGGGGTGTTGCAGCGACGCTGGGTCTCTCATGATGATCTTGACCACTACTGGTCCACGGTGCTACCTGTGAAGTCCCGGGAAGGCGTCTTGAAAGAAATGCACGACAGCATCACCAGCGGACACCTTGGGGTAAAGAAAACACTGAGTCGCCTGCGCCAAAGGTTCTATTGGGTTGGCATGAGGAAGGACGTGGAAGAATGGTGTCACGCGTGTGAGGTGTGCTGTGCTAAGAAGGGCCCCAAGAAGCGTCACCGTGCCCCATTGCAACTATACCAGGTTGGAGCCCCCATGGAACGGGTGGCAGTGGATATAGCAGGACCCTTGCCTCTGATGACGAACGGAAATAGGTACATCTGCGTCACAATGGATTACTTCACCAAGTGGCAGGAAGCCTACGCCATCCCTGACCAGGAAGCCACAACCATCGCCAAGGTTTTGGTGGAGGAGTTCTTCTGTCGTTTCGGTGTGCCTAACGAGCTCCATTCCGACCAGGGAAGGAATTTTGAGTCAACAGTCCTTGCTGAATGCTGTAAGCTCCTGGGTATCAAGAAGACCCGGACCACCCCTCTGCACCCACAGTCAGATGGAATGGTCGAGAGGTTTAATTGGACGTTGGGCCAGGAGTTGGCCAAGCAGTGCAACAATGATCAGTCTTCATGGGATCAGAAGCTGCCTGCGCTTCTCATGGCCTACAGGTCTGCCGCCCACGAGACTACGGGGTATTCACCGGCAAAGCTGATGTTTGGACGTGAGCTGCGATTGCCGGTGGACCTACTGACAGGAAGGCCTCCTGGGGAAAGCCTTCCAAGGGACGCCTCCAGTTTTGCCCGTCAACTAGAGGAACGACTGGAAGAGATGCACCATCAAGTCCGAGGTGCCTTGACATTCTCCGGGGAGGCCATGAAGCGCGGTTACAATATGAGGGCAAGCCACGTTGACTTCAAGGAAGGAGACCAAGTCTGGCTTTACAACCCGCAGAGGAAGAAAGGACAGTCTCCGAAGATAGAGCCCCTGGGAAGGCCCTTACACTGTGCTAGAACGCCTCTCCGACGTGACTTACCGAATCCGGAGAACGGAAAGGACCAAGCCGAAAGTTGTCCACGTCAACCGCCTATGGAGGTACCACGGTCCGGGAAACTACACTTGGAACAACTACAGACACCCAGCAGCCGACGAAAACGCAAGGGACGTCCAGGACCGAGAGGAGGTCGACGACGACATAGGCCTTCTGGACCTTTCAGCCGAGGGAGATAACCTCCCGGCTTCGGCAGATGTTCCAGGGACACCCCAAGAAGCGGACGACGACGAGGCGCACCAGGAGGTAGACGCGCAGGAGACACCGAGCAGAAGACAGAGACAATGCAGGCGTCCACAGCGATATGACGATTATTATGTTTTTGATTAATTCTCTTATGTTTGTATATAGTTAAGTGTGTGATCGGGACGATCACAATTAAGAGGGGGGGGACAGCGTTGTGCTGGAAGCGGGGAGCAAAGCCTCGTCCGCGCCCTGCGGGGCGCGGCCAGGCGCCAGGCGGGAAGTGTTGCCAACTCGCACATACTTTTGCTACATGATCTTGTATGATCAAAAATATACTGTAACATTCTAGACTACTGTTCTCGATATATATAGGAGAAGAGGGCGAGAGGAAGTCAGTCCCAGTCATAGTAAGCTAGTGGTAAGTGAAGAGTCAAAGTGATGTGTACTACTAAGGAAGAACATTAAACTACAGAAACTGTGCAAAGTGTTTACATATCTCCCTCCCACGGAGTCTCCTGACGGCGACACGGAACCCAAGTAACACGTCAGGCATAACAATATATTTGCATAGGTAAGATGCTAGGTGGAATGATGTGCGCGTTTACTTTTGTTCATCACAGTAACCTGGCCGCTAGCTTGTTTGGCGCGGCAGGGCTGGTCACGATGATTCACCCTCCTGCAGGCTCGTTGCCTAGGCGACCTGGGCGAGGTGCCAATGTGTGCATTTTTGTGCTGGTCGCCCGCTGTGTTTAACCTGCTATTTGGTGCCCTCCATTCTGCTGCAAGTGCACACATTAGTGTGCTGCAGCATGTTACGCCTCTTTATTGATGAGGAAGTTGTGGCTATTCTCTGTGCCGAGTTCCCAGCTCAGGCTGGGCGCGCCTTGTTCCATGGCCGCCGCGGCCTGGCTGGAAAGAGTTGCCGCTGCTCATCCCTCATCTGTGCGGACGCAACTTTATAGAACCTTGAGTTCTTATATTCTGTTGCTGCCATTGTATTCTGGGGTTGTTTGAGGCTGTAGGTTTATTGTAACTAACTAGCCATGTCTTGGCAGCCAGAACCACTGCCTATGTATTTCCCGCGTTGGCGACTCTGTTGCCTCAGTTCATCGCTAGGGACGGTGTCACGACCTGCCGGGAACAGCGGGGGTCTCGCTCTCTCCGCGCCCTACTATCGTACACCGCGGACACAGCATTGCTGTCTCCGCATGAAGGCCTGTAGGTCCACGCGGTTCCCTTCTGCTGGAGTGTGAGGATCCCAGGGTTTGCCTATACGGGACACGAGTCACGTGCGTCGAGCTTCCGCGGCGGCCTCAGTGAAGGCCGAAACCATCGCAGGACATCAAGCGCCCTTGAGGAGCCAGCAAGAGGCCAAGCTTGGAAGCTGACGGCATCTTATCCTTCTCCCGCACAAGTTAAGTAGTACCGTGTATCGTTAGTATAGTCAGGTCAGATTAGGTTCTGTGGGCGCGCACGAGTAACAATTTAGGCTCAGCTCTGTGTGTATGGAGCAGTTTGTTTTACTTTTTTTGTAATAAAGTTGTATATAGTGTACACACTCTATCAGTTAACCCTTGTGTACACTGAGTGTCCTTTCCAGCCCCGTAGAGATAATAATTAAGGGGGGGTTGTAAATGGTCGGCCTTAAAAAATAAAAAAAAAATAAAAAAAAAAATAAAAAAAAAAAATTTTGCTTTTAAAATTTTGTGAATTTTCTTCTTTCTTTTGGTATATGAATGAATATGGTGAAAAAATAATACAGTGGTATGCAACGTGCTGCAATGAGCTTCCACGCGGTGCCACTGGCTTGCAATCCATGTTTTCACCCATTTTTTATTTTGGGAATATTTTTTCATGGTCTGTCACACCACGAGTCAAGAAAATGGGATTTTTTTTTCTAGCAGTCACTAATATATTTTCGTATTCACAGTGAAAAATCGATTTATATATTATTTTTTTTCATATATACAACTAGACACCATGCATCAGCCTCAGATGCCTTTTGAATTATATTTTATTGATTTTACACTGTAGAACACAAGTTTTTACTTTGAAATATGGCGAAATTTGGTCAAAATCGAGTACATGGATTTGTGACCCCGTAAAAAGACGTAACAATGGGTAAACAAAGCAGCCTGTGTACACACCCAATGAAAGTAAGTTAAGGAAGCCATGTCTGCTGCTTTCTTCATAGCCTGGTATGTGTATCCTGGGGATGTCAAGTCCCTCGGTGGAATAGGTAAAACACAAAAAATATATCAACTTCATCGCTGGATATCTCAAAATCATGATTTTGCACTTCAAAAAATATCTCCTCCGTTGCACGTCTTGTTATACACATATCTCCTACTGCAGCTTATGAAAGTATGTGTAAGGAATAGGGTCTGCTATCGGAACTATTGTTTGAAATTAATTTTGATTTTTGAGAAATATTTATATGTCCATAAAAAATATTATTTCATCGATCTTCAAAAAACATATTTTACTATTGTATGAAACTTACCGATAGCAAAAGTTAATTTCCCATCCTTCTTGATTAAAATGCTTGTTGAATGAAATAAATCGGCTAGTAAATAAGGAAGGAGATACCCTTGGAACATAAACAATTTAACATGGGATTTGAGATTTTACAACCCCCCTTGAGAGCTCTACGGGTGATTTGAGGTCCTTTGTGTGTGTCGTGGTCACCACGTGGCTTCCTACGGAGATCAAACTCTGTGTTGGAAGGCCTGTACGAACACAGAGGAAGCCAGGTAAGTCGTGTTTTCACACCGCTGTAGGGCGAGGACGCGTTACTATGCTGTAACGGGCTTGTCGGGGGGCGTTTAAAGGGTGTTGATTAAGACTTCAGCTTCCTTAAGGCGAATTATATTCGTAGCCTTTATGTACAAGAAGCGTCGGAGCGAGAGCGACTGTCGTTGTGTATCAGTCGGACTCTCGTGAAGGAGTCACGAGTTACAGGTTGGAAAATAATTGTTACAATTGGTCACGTATGTCAAGGTGACCTCTGCGCACCATCGGAGTGCGAAGTATACAAAACTGAGACGGTAAACACTGACGGACGACATTCCTATAAGGTGGCGTGATCTATCTGTCGTGGTTTTTTTCCATTGACAATTGTATGCCTAATTCGTGGTGATATTAAATGATAATAATAATACATTGATATCCTACTATAACACTGTCCCTTACAACCCGCAGGGATCAAACCCTGTTGGGTATTCGCCCTTTTCTAGTCACGCACTGGGTTAAAACTATATTACCCCGTGACAGCACTTTTGCTGCCTAAGGGGCCACCATCCAGACCCTGATCTCATTATGTGCGGTTCATGTCTCCTGTTGCGGAAGAACACAAATTCTTGGGACTCGTCTTTGACAGGCGCCTCACGTGGCTTCAATACTTGAGAACTTTAATAACAAAGTGCATGAGATCACTCGATCTCTTTCCTGTTCTGTCATGCACTTCTTGGGGCGCTGACCGCAAAATACTCTTACGCCTTTACCAGGCGTTCATCGTGACGAGACTGCCTTACGGCTGCGAGGTATACACATCGGCAACAACCGCCCGCCTCAGCACACTTAATGCAGTCCATCGCGTTGCAGTCAGATTGTCAACGGGTGCCTTTAGGTCATCCCCTATATCGAGTCTTTTAGTTGACGCGGGAGTGCCACCCTTGGACTTACATAGAGACGGACTCCTAATTAAATAATGGTACAGACTACAACGCCAACCTAACAACCCTGTATACACCGTTGCCATAAACACCAATGTACAGTCAGGGCCAGTATAACCAAGGCCACTTCATCTGGCTGTGCCATGCAAAATATCTGGATAGCGACATCTGCCAACTCCCACCTGATGACAGGTGTCCTCTTGCACTAATTGGCTAAACTCTGTCCGTCTGTCTGTCTGTCTCTCTCTCTCTCTCTCTCTCTCTCTCTCTCTCTCTCTCTCTCTCTCTCTCTCTCTCTCTCTCTCTCTCTCTCTCTCTCTCACACACACACACACACACACACACACACACACACACACACACACACACACATACGCAAATCGCCGCACTGCATACTCCACTCCGACTAGCCAACAGAGATGGGAGGTAGCGGCGAAGCTCCGATCAACAGGCAGAGAAAGGAGGCCGCAGGGAAGTTCTGTAACTCGCTAAAAGCCAAACACCCCACTCGTCCACCTTTACCCAGTAAAAAGAGCAAGGAGCAGGGAAGAGGAGGGCGGAACGGCGAAGGGGCTACGAAATTTCGCCCACCTCCCCCACTACCTAAATGGTGGCAGCGAACCTCTGAAAACCGCGAACGCCCGAGGAAGCGTAGTGAAAGAACCTTGAGACACCACCCTCCCTCCGTCACTCCGACCATCAAACCGAAAAGGAAGGCGGCAGTGAAGCTCCAGAAGCCAGAAAAGCTGAAGATAAATAGCGAAAGAACCGCGAAACATCACACTGTCCCCAACTCCAATCATCCGAAGAGGAAGGGACGTAGCGGCGAAGCTCCCGGAGTCACGAAAGAAAAGCCAAGGAGGCTCGACAAAAGAGCCACGAGTGGCCGCCCTCCTGACTACGACCATTCGACAGGGATGGGTGGGGGTGGTGGCAAAGCTCCGGAAGCCAGGAATGATCACGGAGGAGGGGCGAATGGGCCACTCACCGCCGCACTCCATCCTTCACTCTGACCACCCGACAGAGGTGGGAGGAGGCGAGGCTATGGAAGCCAGGAATGGAAGAGGAGCAGCGAAAGAGCAAAGCATCGCCGCACTTTGTCCTTCACTACGGCCAACCGACAGAAGTTGGAGGAAGTAGCGAAGCTCCGGAAGCCAGGAACGGCCGAGGAGGAGCGCCGAAAGAGCAACACATTGCCGCACTATGTCGTTCACTACGGCCAACCAACAGAGGTGGAAGGAAGTAGCGAAGCTCCGGAAGCCAGGAACGGCCGAGGGGGAGCACCGAAAGAGCAACACATTGCCGCACTATGTCGTTCACTACGGCCAACCAACAGAGGTGGAAGGAAGTAGCGAAGCTCCGGAAGCCAGGAACGGCCGAGGGGGAGCGGCGAAAGAGCAACACAGTGCCGCACTATGGCGTTCACTACGGCCAACCAACAGAGGTGGGAGGAAGTAGCGAAGCTCCGGAAGCCAGGAACGGCCGAGGGGAAGCACCGAAAGAGCAACACATTGCCGCACTATGGCGTTCACTACGGCCAACCAACAGAGGTGGGAGGAAGTAGCGAAGCTCCGGAAGCCAGGAACGGCCGAGGGGAAGCACCGAAAGAGCAACACATTGCCGCACTATGGCGTTCATTACGGCCAACCAACAGAGGTGGAAGGAAGTAGCGAAGCTCCGGAAGCCAGGAATGGCCGAGGAGGAGCGCAGCGAAAGAGCCACGCATCGCCGTTTTGCCTCCTTCACTCCGGCCAACCGGCAATGGTAGGAGGAAGTAGCGAAGCTCCGGAAGCCAGGAACGGCCTGGGACCAGCGAAAAACCCACGCATCGCCGCACTTCATCCATCACTCCAACCAACTGACAGAGGTGGGAGGAATAGGCGAGGCCCCGAAAGCCAGGAACGGCCCAGGAGAGGCGAAAGTATTCCGAATCGCCGCACTACATCCGTCATTCAGACCAACCGACAGAGCTGGGAAGTGGAGACGAAGCTCAGAAAGCCAGGAACGGCCGGAGAGCGGTGAAAGCATTCCGAATCACCGCACTGCATCCGTCACTCCGATCAGCCGAAAAGACGGGAGGTAGTACAGTGAGGCTCCAGAAGCTACGAAAAGCATGCTTGCCTAGGAGCTACGGTAAAAGAGCCACGAATCGCCGTCTCTTCTCTGTGTCCACCACCAGCCTGCAGAGAGAGGAGGTGGCGGCGAAGCTCCTCGAGCCACGAGTGCCCGGGGAGGAGCAGCTGGCCTCCAGAACGCCCCACTCTATCCCGTATCCGGACGAATCGACAAACACGGAAGGTGGCTGCGAAGTACCAGAAGCCACGAATGGCCTAGAAGGTGCTGCAAGAGCTACGAATTCCCGAACTCCCGCCGATCCCCGACCAATCCACAGAGAGGGGAGAAGGGAGCGAGGGTCCAGAAGACGTGAATGGCTGAGGAGAGCTAAGAGACTCGTCTCTGGCAGAACGCAAAAGGGCTCCCGCCTCAGAGCCCCATCCGAAGCTCCGGCGGACTTGTCGATGGCCCCATCGGAAGGAGGGGGATCCCGGAGACAACACATGCAGAGCTAACGCCTTACTGTTATCAGAGAACGAAGCCGGAGAGAGGGTAGCAGGCGGGGGAAGGACCACAACTCCCGCCCCGCCCCAAAACTCATGGAAGTCGTCCTCCGAGTCCATTACCACGAGGGGATGAGCTAGGAAAGTGTGATCAGTCCTGTAAACGGGCGGAGAACAGTTGTAGACTGTCAAACACAGAAAACCACCACTGCAACCATCCCTAAGGACGGAAGGGGAGGAAGCGGAAGCTTCTCTACGTCTACAGTGTCAAAGCTCCAAAGCTACGAGTTGCTGAAACTCACCCCCTTTCTCTCAGCCAACGAAGGGAGAGGAGAAAGGGGAGGGGGCAGATGTCACACTCCCTCAAGCCGGTCAACGGACAGAAAAGAAAGGTGGGGTCGACTCCCTGACAAACACTAAACTCCGGACACCATCCCCCTGCCCTCAACCCACGAGCTGGAAAGTAGGGAGAGGTCAGGGAGGGCGAAGAGGCGTGTCAAAGGAGCCGCGAAGCACAGCATTCCGTCCCGCACTCTGACCAGCAGGCAGAGATGGGAGGTACCGGCGAAGCTCTGGAAGGCATGAACGAGAACGTCGAACACTCAACTCGTCCTCTCCTACCAACGGAAGAATGGAGAGGGGATCGGGAAGCACCGCACACCGCCCCACACTCTGACCAACAGGCCGAGATGGAAGGAAAAGATGGAACGGCGAAGCTCCGGAAGGCAAGAAGCGCCGGAACCAAACCTCTTGCCATCAACTAGCGAAAGAAGGGGAGGGGAAAGGGCGGGAAGGAGAGTCGAAGGAACCGCGAGCCACAACACATCGCCACACACTCTGACTACCATGCAGAGATGAGTGGCAGGAGCAGTGAGGCTAAATCCCTACCTTAAGCCAGTTCGTGGGGAAGTGGGTAGGGGATAACAGGTCAGGGCGCCAAAAGTCAACGTGCTCCAATTCTCCATCCTGGGAGGGATGGTAGAGAAGGGCCGGAAGGTAGAAACGGCCACGAACTCCTGTATCCGCGACGCCAAGAACTACGCACACACCCACTCCGC
Organism: Eriocheir sinensis; assembly: GCF_024679095.1. Taxonomy (NCBI): domain Eukaryota; kingdom Metazoa; phylum Arthropoda; class Malacostraca; order Decapoda; family Varunidae; genus Eriocheir; species Eriocheir sinensis. Next base: position 10,746,841 of record NC_066553.1, on the reverse strand, counting down.
CTAGCGGCGAAAAAGCAGAATGGGAGGGGGGTGAAGGGCCCACGACCTTGACTCTTCAGAATTTTCCACCATCTGGCTGACTTCATTGTCATTCTATTACTAAATACATCTGTGCTGTTTATCTCTAACCTATATAACTCTATTAACTATGTAAAATTCTTTGACTATTTGAACTCTAAAGTGGAGCACATCTTGACCCACTCTCCCTTCGCTAAAATCTCCATCTTAGGAGATTTCAGTGCTCACCACCAGCTTTGGCTTTCATCCTCTTTCACTGACCAGCCTGGTAAACAAGCCTACAACTTTGCTCTCCTCAACGATCTAGAACAGTTGGTTCAGCATCCTACCCGTATTCCCGACGGTCTTGGAGACAGGCCCAACATACTAGACCTCTTCCTTACATCTAATCCTTCTACTTACTCTTACAAACTATTCTCTCCGTTGGCCTCCTCCGATCACAACCTTATTTCTGTATCCTGTCCTATCGCGCCTGTGCACCCTCAGGACCCACCGAAAAGGCGATGCTTCTGGCGTTTTGCTTCCACTCGGTGGGACGACCTGAGGATGTACTTTTCCGATTTCCCGTGGAATGACTACTGCTTCCACGAAAGAGACCCCTTTGTGTGTGCCCAACGTATTACAGAGGTGATTATCTATGGAATGGAGGCACACATTCCACGTACTTTCTCTACTCCTCATGCTAAAAAGCCTTGGTTTAATCACGCTTGTTCTCGTGCTGTCAAAGATAGAAAAGCAGCTCACAAAAAAGTACCAGAGCCTTCGAACTCCCTCTAACCAAGAACTTTATATTTCTGCCCGGAATCGTGCAAAATTTATTCTTCGACTTAACAAAACCTCCTTCATAAATAGTAAATGTCAAAACCTTGCTTTTTCTAATCCTTCTAGAGACTTCTGGTACTTACCCAAAAATATCTCCTCCAACTTCACTTCTTCTTTCGTTCCTCTCCTTAACCCGGACGGCAGCACCGCCGTCTCATCTATCTTTATAGTTGAACTCTTCTCTCAAACTTTCTGTAACAACTCCACTCTGGACGATTCTGGGCATATTCCTCCTACTCATCCGCCCTCTGACTCATTTATGCCTGTTATTAAGATTCTTAGGAGCGATGTTGTGTATGCTCTCTCTGGCCTCAACTCTCAGAAGGCTTATGGACCTGATGGAATGCCTCCTATTGTTCTTAAAAACTGTGCTTCCGTGCTGACACCCTGCCTGGTCAAACTCTTTCATCTCTGCTTATCAACATGTACCTTTCCTTCCTGCTGGAAGTACGGCTTTATACAGCCTGTGCCTAAGAATCCCTCTAACTACCGCCCTATAGCTTTACTTTCCTGTCTATCTAAAGCTTTTGAATCAATCCTTAACCGGAAGATTCAAAAGCATCTTTCCACTTTTGACCTTCTACCTGATCGCCAGTATGGGTTCCGCAAGTGGCGTTCTACTGGCGATCTTTTTGCTCTCTTAACCAATTCTTGGTCATCCTCTCTTAGCCGTTTCGGTGAAACTTTCTGTGGCGCTAGACATACCAAAAGCTTTCGATAGAGTCTGGCACAAGTTTTTGCTTTCTAAGCTGCCCTCTTTCGGATTCTACCCTTATCTCTGTTCCTTTATCTCCAGTTTCATTTCCAGCCGTTCTATCTCTGCGGTGGTAGACGGTCACTGTTCTTCCCCTAAACCTATCAACAGTGGTGTTTCACAGGGCTCTGTTCTATCACCCACTCTCTTCCTGTTATTCACCAATGATCTTCATTCTATAACAAACTGTCCTATCCACTCATACGCTGACGACTCCATTCTTCATTATTCAACTTCTTTCAACAGAAGACCCTCTCAACAGGAACTACATGACGCAAGACTGGAGGCTGCAGAACGCTTAACCTCAGACCTTGCTATCATTTCTGATTGAGGTAAAAGGAACCTTGTGTCCTTCAATGCTCAAAAAACCCAATTTCTCCACCTATCAACTCAACACAATCTTTCAAACACCTATCCCCTATTTTTCGACAACACTCAGCTGTCACTTCCTTCAACATTAAATATCCTCGGTCTATCCTTAGCTCAAAATTTCAACTGGAAACTTCACATCTACTCTCTTACTATATCAGCTTCCTCAAGGTTGGGCGTTCTGGATCGTCTCCGCCAGTTCTTCTCCCCCATACAGATGCTTTCAATATATAAGGGCCTTGTCCTCCCTCGTATAGAGTATGAATCACACGTGTAGGGGGGCTCCATACACACAGCTCTTCTGGACAGAGTTGAGTCTAAGGCTCTTCGTCTCATCGGCTCTTCTCCTCTTACTGACAGCCTTCTGCCGCTTAACTCTTTCTATCTTCTATCGATATTTTCTTGCTGAATGCTCTTCTGAACTTGCAAAATGCATGCCTCCCCCCCCTCTCCCCTCCCAGCAGCACCGCTGCACACGACTTTCTACTCATGCTCATCCCTATACTGTCCAAACCCCTTTTGCAAGAGCTAACCAGCATCCCCATTCTTTCATCTCCTACACTGGTAAACTCTGGAACAGTCTTCCTTCGTCTGTATTTCCTCCTGACTTGACCTTTTTCAAGAAGAGTGTATCAAGACACCTCTCCATCCGAAATTGACCTCTCTTTTGCCTACTCTTACTTATCACTATATGAGAGCAACAGTTAGCAGGCTTTTTTTTTTTTTACATCTTTTTGTTGCCTTTGAGTTGCTCTCTGTGCTGTAAAAAAAAAAAAAAAAAGTGGCCCCAAACGAGGTAAGTCACCTGCGTCGCCGGCAGCTCCTGCTTCGAATCACCTGATTCGAATTACCTAACTACCTAATGTCTAAGCACCACTTCGTGCCCATAATATTCTCCCCCACTTAAAATCCACGTACTGATTTCACGAACCGTACTCCAGTGATATTTACAATCCAAATCATTGTGGGTGACGTATTTGACGGCCTGATCTCATCGTTACTGGAGAAGGAGCAAGCATCAGTCTAGTCATGGCCGCTGACAGCTCACTGGCATCCGTACAAGCATTTAGAGAAGAGCCTGCATCCTCTGTATCCTCGGTGTTGTCTCCTTGAGTGAATTCTGGTGCGCTTCCAGACCATAGTGCTTGTTGATAGGACGACGTGTAACACGTCCTCTCAGACAAATTGTGGTGGTGATGGGATAGGATCGCGTCCTGAGATCCGGGATACGATTCTTGCCATCGGCCACTGGGCCCTGCTAGTCTCTCCGGCTCTCCGTGCACTAAGACTTTCTCCAACACTAGGTGTTCGCCGTCACTGTTCGGACAGGTCGTCCTCGGGGACTTGTGTTCCACGTCCTTAAGTCCTGCACGGTTCAGGGTGGCTGGCAGATCAACAGCTGTGGAGACAACTCCTCGAATGGACGTGACTCCGAAGAGGAAATGTGCAGAAGTCAGAGCAGTGTCCCCGTTGCCCTTTGTTAGTGGGAGAATGTTCAAGTGGAGGGTAATCTCGTAGACGATAGTAACGAACTCGTCAAAAGAGAGGTGACATTGGTGTAAGGTGATTTTGAGTGATTTCATGACGCAGGCCACCAATCGTTCCCAGAATCCTCCCCACCTTGGCGAGGCTTCCGGGATGTAGCAACAGCGCGTGGAGATAGATCTGTAGTCTATTGTAGTCAGCCTCTTTTCATAGAATTGTTGTGTTGTTGACCCGTGTTGTCCCGTGTCAGTGGTGTGTTGTGGTTTGTACTGAAATGGGTCTTGGGGCCTCCCGATCCCAGGTGCATAGTTATGCGACGGGAAAGGGTTTTCAGTACAAACCACAACACACCACTGACACGGGACATACTCGTCAACAATACAACAATTCTATGAAAAGAGGCTGACTACAATAGACTACAGATTTTAGAAGCCCTACTAATTAAGCACAACAATCCAACAATAAATAACCAATCAACAGGCTCCCATAGAACACTAAAGCTTTGTTAACCTCCCCACTTTCCGCTAGGGGGCACCACAGTACACACCCCTCCCAGCATTAAAGATGAGCTCCTGGGGGCAGCATGACCCAATGCAAGATTGCGCCACTATAAATTTTTGCCTGCGCCACAACGGGCTGGGGTTGACTATCAGACCCAGCTACGAAGGAGTACCGGCGCCACAGGGGAAGACGTAATATACATATATATATATATATATATATATATATATATATATATATATATATATATATATATATATATATATATATATATATATATATATATATATATATATATATATATATATATATATATATATATATATATATATATATATATATATATATATATATATATATATATATATATATATATATATATATATATATATATATATATATATATATATATATATATATATATATATATATATATATATATATATATATATATATATATATATCTATATATATATCAGTGGTGGGCACCGATCACTTTTTTGCTGTTCCGATCCCCGATCATCCGATCACTTTGGGCAACTGTTTCTAAGTACTGCTGTTCCGATTAATCATTCCGATCATCCGATCATTAAAACTTATAATGATATTTATTATTTTTTTAAATAATAATAATAAAATAAACTATTTTAGGCGTTCTTTACATAATAATTTCAAACAAGTAATAAGTTAATTATTTGCTTATAAATATTTTTTTTCTCTTTTGGTATATAGGACATGGTAAAGAAAAAAATGTTATCTTAAATTCTTATTTTATGCATTTATTTTAGTCTACCCTTTTTATTCAGTTTATGAAAGTATGGGTAAATAATTATATTCACTATTCTAACTATTGTTTGAAGTTGATTTAAATTTTTGACAAATATTTTTCAATTTTTTATGATTTTATCATTGATATTTAGTAAATATTTTCTCTATTGTATAAAAACAAACGATAGTGATCATTAATCTCCTCTCCTTCCTGATTAAAATAAATTGGTCCATGAATAAGGGAAACATGGAAACATGGAAACATGGAAATGCAGGCAACAGAAAGCCTATTGGCTCATTACGAGGTCGCCCGCTTGGGTGATTTAGTCTGCTCGACCGCCACTTGGGGCTTGGTGAGCAGATGAAAGCACCTCGATATTGAAGAGCAGATGGAAGACCCTCGTTATTCAGATTACTCCCGACGCAACGAAATGACGGTCGATTCTATATTTGAAGGAGTTGATGGTATTCGCATTTACTACTTCTGAGGGAAGATTGTTCCAGTGGCGGATGACTCGGTTTGAAAAGAAACTCCTTCCAATGTCTGTGTTACATCGACTCGACTGAATGGGTAAACCGTTATTTCTAGTTCTTGAGTTGGTTTGCAGTTCAAAGAATTTGGAGTAATCGACGTTATTGAACTTTTTTAGATACTTGAAGACTTGAATCATATCCCCTCGTAGGCGTCTTTTCTCCAATGTAAAGAGATTGAGTCGCTTGAGTCGTTCCTCGTACGGTTGGGCCCTGAAGGTTGGAATCATCTCTGTGGCGCGTCGCTGAATCCTTTCCAGTAGAGCAATGTCTTTTCTGTAATTGGGAGACCAGAACTGCACTGCATACTCGAGGTGCGGTCTTACCATGGAATTATACAAGGATAGCATCACGTCTGGTGTTTTACACTCGAAGTTCCTCGCTATGAACCCGAGCATAATGTTGGCCTTGTTGTATGCTTTTTTACAGTGATTCGCGTGTTTCAGGTCACTGCTGATAGTGACTCCAAGATCCTTTTCCTCCTGCATCGCTTGCAGAGGTCTCCCATTCATGATGTATGTATGGTTACTATTTTGGGACCCAATGTGCATGACTTTGCATTTGTCAACATTAAAAGACATTTGCCATTTTTCCGACCATTCGATAATGTGATTGAGGTCTTTCTGAATGATTTCGCAGTCGGTCTTTGTGAGGGCATCTCCACCCACCTTGGTGTCATCTGCAAATTTCGATATTGTGGATTTCAGTCCTGATTCTAGGTCATTGATATATATGATAAAGAGGATGGGTCCCAGCACTGACCCCTGAGGCACTCCACTAGTGACTGGTAGCCAATCGGAAGGCTGTCCGTTGAGTAGTACTCGTTGTTTTCTGTCGGTGGGCCAATCTCTTATCCACGCGATCAGATTGCCTCCGATGCCCGCCGAGTGCAGTTTCTTAAGGAGTCGCTCGTGCGGTACCTTGTCGAAGGCTTTCTAAGAGTCCAGGTATATAACATCACTGGGAATGTGGGCATCCCAGTTCTTATATATACCTTGGAAGAAGTCTAATAAATTCGTTAGGCAGGAGCGCTTGTTTCTGAAGCCATGCTGGGTGTCGGAGATTATATTATTGTTTTCTAGAAACTTAACAAGTTTATCTCTAATAATCTTTTCGAGTATTTTTCCTGCCACTGATGTCAAACTTATGGGCCTGTAGTTTAATGCAACGCTTTTGTCTCCTTTTTTGAAAATCGGTGTTATGTTCGCCATCTTCCAGTCTTCCGGGACCTTGTTTAGTTGAACTGACCGGTTGAAGTATTTGTTGTTTAAGCTCTTTTAATAACCGAGGGGACAAACTGTCGGGTCCCGTTGATTTGTTCGTGTCGAGTTTGTCCAAGTACTTTTTTACTTCTTGGTCGCATATTGAGTCAATTTCCAGCGGCGTGATCTCACTCGGCGGGTCAGGACCCTCGGGAATGGTTTCGATGTCCTCGACTGTGAATACGGATGCGAAGTTACTATTGAGGATTCTGGCCATCTGTTTACTGTCCTGAGTTACAGATCCAGTCTCGTCTGTCAGGGGACCAATATTGGATTTTACTTTCTTTTTCGATCTTATGTACGTGAAGAATTTCTTGGAGTTAGTTTTGATTTCGCGCGCTATTTGCTTTTCATAGTTGCGTTTCCTACTCCGAATAAGGCTGCGACAAGCTCTGAGGCTGTTGTGGTACTGTGCGCTGGCTTCGGCCGTAGCATTCTCTTTCATCAAATTATAATTCCTTTTTTTTAGGTTCACTGCCCTTTTTATTTCTCTGGTCATCCACGGTGGATCTATGGCCCCATTTACTCGCCTGGATTTCGTAGGCACTGTAGCCTTCTCTACTTGCAACAGCTTATCTTTGAAGACGTTCCACGCGTTGTCGATTGTATTGTCGGTGATGCCAAGTTGGTCCCAGGTCGTAGGGGGAAGCAGCGCACGGGCTAAGTTGAAATTTCCTTTTTTGTAATCTGGTATCACTGACGGATTATCTACGAGTTTGTGACATATATTGATATTAAAACGGATTAAGTGGTGATCGCACCCATTAAGTTTCTCACCAACTGTACAGTCGCGAATGAGGTCGGGGTCGCTTACTAATACCAGATCCAGCAGATTGTTTTCTCTTGTTGGTTTAGTTACAACTTGAGTGAGGAACGAATCCTCCACCATTTCTATAAGCCTGTTACCCTCTTGATCTCCAGTCATCAGTCCCCAGTCAATGTTAGGGCAATTAAAGTCCCCAATTATAATTGCTTCTTTGCTTTGTGTAACAGAGTGAATCTCTTCGTAGAGGGCAGTGTCATCGGCTGCCTGTTGTTTCGGAGGCCTGTATACGGTTGCAAGTGTTAGTTTCTTGTTATTTGCGGTTATTTCCACGTAGACAGAATCGTATTGCTCTGCGTCCTGTTTGTCTATTTTTATGGCAGGGGTGTACTTTTACGTAGACTACTCCTCCTCCTTTCTTGTGCTTTCGACTTTTGTGGAAGCTTTCGTACCCAGGGAATGACAGTTCGGATTCTAGATGGGTAGAGTTGGCCCAAGTCTCTGTGATGGCTACCACATCTGGTTTCCCTGTTGCAATATACGCCCTAATTTCGTCCTTTTTCAGTATTAAACTACGTGCATTTGTGTACATGATAGAAATGTGGCCCTGACGAGTTGTATCAGTTCGCTTGTCGGAGGCGTCGTTAGTTACACAGTTTCTTGTGAGTCCACTGACGCTACGGGTTGGTTGATCAAGGGCTGCCTTTGCCCCGTCCTCGCCCGCCGTTTTTTGAAAGGCTTTTCGAAAAGCTTTTCACTGCCTCGTCCAGAAGCCTCCCGAAACGCGCCGACCCAACCTCATTCATGTATAGTCCATCGTTCCAAAACAAGTCTTGGCGCTCAAAGAAGTGATGCCAGGCATTTGTAAACGCCACGCCTTCGTCGTCACAAATTTCCTTCAGGCTAGTATTGATGTTGCTTGCTTTGCTGTTGAAGCCGGCGTAAGCGCTGATTCTGGGTAGAATTCCAGAGACAATGACGTGAGGGGACTTGGTCTTGTAACGCCGAATGACCTGACGGTATTTTGATAGTAGGGCCTGAGTTTGAGTAGACTGAACGTCATTTGTCCCCGCGTGAATCAAATAAACTGTGTCTTCCTTCGCGAGTTCCGTGACAGCATCGACAGCTGAAGTAATGTCGTCCAATTTGGCTCCCGGAATACAATAACGCCTCCGCGTCTCTGTATTCCTGCCGCAGAATTCCGTTAATTGACCTCTAACCAGCGAGTCCCCTACAAGTCTAACAGATGTTTTCAGCTTGTCTGTGCCCTGAAACTGTGTCTGATCTACGCAGACCACAGCAGGAAGAATGGTCTTGTGGCGTCTAATGGATGAGTAGTGAGGAGTGGGAGTGTGGTGGCGACTGGACGTGGAGGCGTTAGGAGGGCTGGTAGAGGAGAGGGACAAGGGGGAGCCAAGGGAAGATGAGGAAGAGGCGGAAGGGGTTGACTGCAGGAGTAGAGGAGGAGGATGTTGAGGATGTGGAGGAGGGAGAAGAAATGTATGAGGAGGTGGCAGAGGCGGAGGAGGAGGAAGGGGAAGGGGTTGAGTGGGGAGGAGAGGAGGAGGATGTTGAGGATGTGGAGGAGGGGAGAAGAAATGTCGGAGGCGGCGGCAGCGGCGGAGGCGGAGGACGAGGCGGAAGGGGTGGGCTGGGGGAGAGGAGGAGGATGTTGAGGATATGGAGGAGGGGGCAGAGGTGGAGGAGGTGGAAGCGGCGGAAGAGAAGAGTGAGGAAGAGGAAGGGAGGAGGAAGAGTAGGTCGTGGTGGTGATGGTGGGATGGGTGGGGAGGAGGGGGTGATGGCGGTGCTGGTGGTGGAGGTGAAGAAGGGAGGTGTTGGCGGCCTGTGGTGAGGTGGAGGAGGAAGGGAGGAGGAGGCGGGGGTGATGGCGGTGCTGGTGGTGGAGGGTGAAGAAGGGGGGGTGTTGGCGGCCTGTGGTGATGAGGTGGAGGAGGGAAGGGAGGAGGTGGGGGAGGGATGAGAAATGGAGGGGGCTGAGGTATGTGATCGGGTCAGAATTTCGGAGAACGAAGAAGAAGAAGAAGAAGAAGAAGAAGGAGGAGTAGGGAGTTGAGTCATGATGTCCCAAAGTAACGCATTGGAGCGTTGTAGATCCTCGTTGGTTGATTGTAGTGCCTGAATACGTAAGTCTAAGACACAGTACCTACACATCGAGTCGCTGGTTTGGTAGTGAATCGCAGCATATTTCTTTGAACAATTACAGCATTTGAAATAGTTGGACGGCATGATTACTTCTATTTTATTTACTGTTGCAAGACGATATAACGGTGAGCTTTACTGTTAAGATGAATTTTGTATCCGCGTGGGCTATGGTGAACACCTGGAGGGAGGCGGCTTTAAATCGGTCGAGTCACGCGGGAGAGTTTGAGGTGTGGCGTCTATGAGGGCCCACACGTGTTTTCCCTCCGGGATTAAAAATTCTCTGGGGGATTAAACTTTTCCTCCTTTTCAAAACAGGTGTGCTGGTATACGGGTCAAGCTTTGTACTTCTACGTTAGTGACAGATTTTCTACGTTAGTTAGACACAAGAAGCTCACTGTCTTTCACTGGGTGCTGTGTTAGGTCGTGTAGTTGTAATCCTACTGAGGAAATACAGGAAACACAAAAAAGTCGATATATAACTTAACCGCTCAGCTCAGCAGGGAAGTCCTCTCAATGTAAAGTAATCCTCGCAACACTTCAAACACTAGTTAGACGCGTCACAGCACTGAGTTAGACGCTAATTAATTAGGTTGAGTGGTGCTAAATAAGACAAGTAAACAAGCACAGTTAGTCGTTCGATTTCTGAGAAGGCGTACGGGCCTATTTAAGTAACGGTTAATTAAAAACGTGGATGAACGGATTTCAAAAGTTGTGACGTTAAAATGTAACACACGGAGTCGCTTCACACACAAAATAACAAGTGTCGTTTCACCAGACGAGGTGAAAAGCAAGGTTAGGGTTTGATGCCGAAGAGCAGCAAGGTCAACGTCCGTCCCTTTGAGGAGGTCAGGCGAGAATGATGAAGAACATAAACAATAAGGTTTTGATTATAAGTGAGCCGGGTAGGACACGTAGCTATGGGTTTAAGTTGGATAAGTTTAGGTTCAACAAAGACATAGGCAGGAATTGGTTTACTAACATAGTGGTGGATGAGTGGAATAGCCTTTGCAGTCATGTGGTGAGCGCCAACGCGATAGATACATTCAAGAAGAGGTTAGATAAGTTCTTGGATGGGAAGGGTATGGGCGTTAGTTTGGTGCCGTGGTCTGGGCGGCATGTTGCGCGGTCTCGCGAGACCTCCCTTCTCCTCCTCCTCTTGTTGCAGGGGGGAGGTAGGAGGGCACGGGATGGTGCGGTGTGGCGTTTGGTTTGCAGTGCCACATTTGGCTCATGTTATTTTACTTGTCACACAGCTCATGCTGATTTCGTAATCAGAGCATTAGTAGGCAAACCTTTAAGAATTCCAGTCCTGCAGGAGGTTCGCCCGCCTTAGTTGCCAGTTGTGCATTTTCTACTGCGTTGTTACCGCGCGGTGAGACCCTAACCAGATTCCCGACTATGCAGAGCTCGACGGGTGGGTGTTGGGGGGGGAGTCGATGGGAGGCAAATTCCCCCCCCCTCCCCCCATCAGGAAGGTTTGAGGGGGTGGGTCGGCCGTGGCGAAGCCCCCCCCTTTTAATATAGGTATTGTTTGTTTCCTTTCCGAAAAGGAGCTGACGCTGTCGCCATAAGAGGATGGTAACACTGCAGCAGAAAATGCATAACTGGCAACCGAGGCAGGCACTGGAATTCAAAAGGTTTGTCCAATTGTCAATTCACGTAATCAATTCATGAATTTATTTCAATTTACTAACCTGTCGTTTCTCTCTCCCTTCGGAGATCGGGCTCGGATCACACACTTGTTCATGATTCCTAAACAAACAAACAAACAAAACGAAAAAGTAACGTATACTAAAGTCATTCCTCTTCCTCCTCCTCTCTGGCTACTTTCTTTGTCTTATCTTCTCCTCCTCCTCCTCCTCCTCACACGTCACCGTTACCCATCACCCGTCACCCGTCACCTTATATTTAGGTAATAATTTGAGGGAAAGACAGCGACTCAGTAAGCCTTCTATTTCACTTGGTAGTGTCGCATGAGCCACGTGCCGAGTGAAATGGAAGGTTTATAGAGTCGTTGTCTTTCCCTCAAATCCAAAGCCATTCATAACACCATGCAGTCGTATTATGAATATATTTATATATTCCATAAATAGATTACGTACAGACTAACAGTGACAGATCGCCATGCGCAGGTCATCCCTAGACGTGTAACAAACAAGGACCAAGCCCCAAGGCTCAAATTAGGCGCGGTTCCCACTATTTCGTTTTGATGGATCCGTTGACATTAAGGACTTAAAAATAACGTCACCAAAACAGCAGCCGACTGGCACGGATGAGATAGACTCCCTCCCCCCGTCGTGCGCCTTTCCCTGACAAACATGGCCAGCATTAACCACGACTTATTGATTGCTGTCGCTGTGCTTGCTGCTGAAGAAGAAGGGATAACAGCTAGCTAGATTAAGGCCCTGTCCCACCAACGCCCGGTACATCTCGAATCACGCCGAATTAGGTTACTTCGGCACGCCCACGGAAAAATCGGCACTGTTCGGCGGTCAACGAGCGCACATCTTTCCACGCCGGCACGCACCAGCTAGCGGCCAAAAAAGCCGCAGTCGACAATAACTTTATCCGAGAGCGGCCCGACAGAATTTTTGATCACGAGATACCGTGCCGACACCGTACAATGTTCTTCATTACCGTGTCTCTGCCGGGCAAGCACCGTGCACGTACCGGCTCTTGCCGGACGCGTATTGGCCTTTACCAAGTCATAATTTCTCCCCCCGGTGTTCGCACGGTGTGAGCACGGTGCCCTAGGAATGCGCACGGCAAGTGCCGGTGCGAGTACGGTGTGAGTACAGTGCCCTAAGAATGCGCCCAGCAGGGTAAAACGTTGTACTGGCTGGCAGTAGCTGGCAATTCACTGGCCCAGGCTTATATAAAACCGGCCACTCTATCCTGGGCGCCTGCCCAGAGAGCCCGTGCCTCCGTCGCTGCTCGCCGGCTCTTACTCGTGGCTGTGGCGCGCGGCGGCGGAGGCTTCCCCACACCCGCCGCACGCCAGCGGCGGGCTCCCCCCTGCGACGGGCCGTCGCACAGACAAAGGCCCGTGCCCCTTTCTTAGGGGGTAAATCCTTGAAACGAAAACTCCTCGGGCGAGCTGCCGGGTGGCCCTTCTACGGAGGCGAGGTGGACCCGTGGGGTCATCCTCGCTTAGGGCCACCCCTCCGTGGTCAAGTTGACCAGTCGGCTGCTTGCACGTGTCAGCTACGGGTGTCTGCTGGGCGCCTGCCCAGAGAGCCCGTGCCTCCGTCGCTGCTCGCCGGCTCTTACTCGTGGCTGTGGCGGCGGTGGAGGCTTCCCCACACCCGCCGCACGCCAGCGGCGGGTTCCCCCCTGCGACGGGCCGTCGCACCGACAAAGGCCCGTTCCCCCTTTTTAGGGGGTAAATCCTTCACCACCACCAGGGTTGTGCAGTGGAACGCCAGCACTCCTCGGGCGAGCAGCCGGGTGGCCCTTCTATGGAGGCGAGGTGGACCCGTGGGGTCATCCTCGCTTTGGGCCACCCCTCCGTGGTCAAGTCGACCGTTCGGCTGCTCGCACGAGTCAGCTACGGGTGTCTGCTGGGCGCCTGCCCAGAGAGCTCGTGCCTCCGTCGCTGTTCGCCGGCTCTTACTCGTGGCTGTGGCGGCGGCGGAGGCTTCCCCACACCCGTCGCACGCCAGCAGCGGGTTCCCCCCTGCGACGGGCCGTCGAATCGACAAAGGCCCGTTCCCCCTTTCTAGGGGGTAAATCGAAGAAGAAGAAGATCCAGGGTTGTAATAATTAAAATGATTAATTAATACAAAGGCCCACTTCCCTTAAGGGGTTAAATCTTGAACCAGGATTGTACAGAGACACGCCAGTCCTCGTCAACAGACCGACTTGGTCGGCTAGAATTCGATCGCCCATAAAGTCGGTCTGTCGGCACCCTCCTATAGGGGGGGGGGGAGCAATCTTTGAAGGGCACGGTTGCCATTTGGTATTGAAGCACTGTGATTGGTATTGGACTCAAATTTGGTAATGAAACGAAAGAAATTTGGTATTGAACTATAAAAAAATAAAAAAATAAAGGAATACTACAACTTATACATCTCATTACACACACAAAAAAAACCGTACATAGACAGCTCAAGCTCCCCAGTAACCAACTTTTTTTTTTTTTATAGTATTTAAAAATTTTATATTTTCATATTTTAGTTGAAACGTTCGGGGTAAATTTTTACCTGTGCTGCATCTTTCAATTTTCACCGTCACCCTGCAAACCAGAGACACCAGGATTAGTATTAAAAAGCAACGAATAAATAGTCATTAGTTACGGCCTTGCAGGTAGCGACCCCCGAAAACTCTTTCAATCTCCTCGCCAGGCCGTCCCTACCCTATTCCTCCCCCTCTCATACCCTTCGGTTAACACGCTTTTTTGTACGAGAGTCGCAAGACGTGTATAAGTCTCGTAAAGAGACATACACGTCTCGTACAAGTACGCACAACGCAACGACACACCACCTCCCGCCTCCGGTTAGTTGCCGGCTCTTAACTGTGAAGGTATCACTATGTCGAAGTGGAGAGGTTCCTATGAATCTGGTCGAACTTATCACACCGAGTGGAAACAAGAATAACGAAAACATATATGTTATATTATTAGTTTGGTATTGGAAAAGTTAAGCTGGTATTTAAAATTGAAGTATTTGGTATCAAGTTCCTGAGTAAACCTGGTAACCCTGACCCCATCTCAGCTATCAGTGCTTTGGCCAGGGTGCCCAATATATAGGCGGTGCTGCTTTAGCGGGGTGTTTACCGGGGTGAACCGTGCGATGCCGAGCACTTGCCGGGCACGTACCGGGCACATACCGTCCTGGTACCGTATTTTGCCGTGCGAGGATCGGCCAAGACCGTAGTGGTTTTGGCCTTTGCCGGGGGTTAGTTCTTGGGACATCGTGCTCGCATCGCCTGTCACCGAGGGAATAATGTGCATATGTACCTTGCACCTTATAAATTATGTACTGTGTAGTCGTCAGGTCGGTACTGGAACCTAGGGGTGGGCAGGTACCAGTACCAGACTGCTCGGTACCGATACCAATACTAGCCAGTCGCTCATGATGTCCCTCATTTCTTCCTCACACGAGTGAGAGGCTGAGACTGAGTGCATGAGTGGATATCTCGGTGTTATGGATACTCTCTCTCTCTCTCTCTCTCTCTCTCTCTCTCTCTCTCTCTCTCTCTCTCTCTCTCTCTCTCTCTCCTCCACTGAATGAAATGAATATTTACCCAACCGCCACCATGAGATTTTCCGCCTCGGAAAAAAATCCAACCTGGCAACTCTGCGCTCGTTTGGCCAGAGAAGACCACGAACCGCGTCATAGATGGTTTTATGCGCGTGATCTGAACATACGGTTCTGAAACCACACCGCGTCATAGGAAACCGCGCCTTGCGAATCCGCGTCATACGCGACTTGACTGTACTTCCATTTCATATTTTCATAAGTAGAATATTCAACATCACTGGATGGGCCACCGCCGCCCCCGTCACGAACTTAAAAGTTAACTGGGATTCATCTCTGCCTGGGCCGACGGAGCTCCACGAGCGGGCCCGGTGGACCCCGGTTCCCACTGTCCCCGTCGTCGATGACGTCACTGACGGTCGATGGATCCGTGAAAACGGAATAGTGGGAACCACGCCTTAAGCCGCGTCCACACTAGGCCTCACGAGGCGACTCATGAGGTGACTCGTGTATGCCCCTGGACTCACAAAAACAACAGAATACGGACGGGCATGAGGCCGCTGCAGGCAATGGACATGTTTCCGGTTCTGGGAAGAGCCTAGAAATGCATTGTGCCACGTACCAATGATAACGTAGTGCACGTATTACGTCCTATAAATCGCTAGTTGACTGGATATTGGAGAGATATCTCAAATTCTTCTCATCTCACGGGGAGAAGCCACCATTAGCTCGTGACGTCATCAGGCTGAAGCGGAGTAAAGCAGACGACAGTACCAGTGTTGTGTCCATTGTTTTTTTCATCAGCTATGGACACTCCAGCTCCAAACTGCGCCCAACAGGTATGTTAAAGGTGCTTACAGAACACCTTACGAGTGTTGGAAATATGCTATATTACTAAAAGGGGAGTGAAATCATCCGATTCGCCTCTGCTCTGCAGAAAATAGTTGAGTTCACGATTAAAAGTTAGTCCGAGGGGGACCTATAGAGAATAATCAAGGTTGAATTTATATTAGGATTATGGAAATTTACCTAGCCTAACCTAGAGAAAACAATGGCTCTGGAACGTCAGAGAGAGAGAGAGAATCAACGCCTGAAGATGAATAGAAAGAAAACGAATGCAGACCAATATTCTATAATCAGAGGATGTGACAGTAGAGAGAAGAGTTGAGTTCCCGATGAAAAGATAGTCCGAGGGGAAACTAAAACAATTACTGCAGGATTCACTAGCACAGACAGAAATAGATAATAATAATAGTAATAATAATAATAATAATAATAATAATAATAATAATAATAATAATAATAAGAAGAAGAAGAAGAATAACAACTTTATTTTCCACTAAAAAAGTGGTTATTCTAAACTTCAAAATAAACATGGTAGATTATACATATAAATATACATGGTGGATTAAAACGTGGAGTCCAATTGTCCGTATATATATATATATATATATATATATATATATATATATATATATATATATATATATATATATATATATATATATATATATATATATATATATATATATATATATATATATATACTCTTGCACATTGGCACGAATCACCAACGACTGCGGGTTACGTCTCCAGGCAATGCTAGCCACTAGAAACATACACCACAACACGAAATCTCGGAGTAACACAAAGTTGGCGGCCTGCTGACTGCATCGTGACGTCACGACCAATCAGCACCCAATTCCAGGTCACGTGATTTTTCCTCAACTTTAATCCATATTTTATACCACATTTACTATTTTACATGAAGAAAAAATAGCACCATAGCTGAATTTAGGGCCTATTTTATCCATACAGACAGAATTTGAAATAAATATGTTGACCGGAAACATGTCCATTCTGGCGAGAGGTATTTTTGGGGCAGGAGGCGTGAACGTGGCAACATCAGCTGCGTGCTGCTCTCAGATCAAAGCTGAAAACGTTGAGGACAACGTTGAGTGAACTCGGGGCAACACTCATATGATGATTGATATTCTGAAACAGCATCCCCCCCCCCCCCTCTCTCTCTCTCTCTCTCTCTCTCTCTCACTGAAGCGCGCGCGCGTCCCGCTGCCCTACGAAAAAGAAAAAGAAAAAGGAATAAATAGATAAACACAACTCACTAATTTGCTCTCTCCTCCTTACCAAGATGGCGCTAAAGAAATGCTTGACTTGCACAGGAAACTTCTCAGGCCGTTTCTTCTCAGGACGATCGACCGTCTGCAAGACCTGCCTGTTGACACAACAGATGGAAACGAGACTCCTTCAACAGGACGAAAGGCTGACGGCTGGCGAGGAGAAGATCACCGAACTAACACGTACTGTTGAAACCTTGCAGGAGTTTATCCAGGCCAACATCGTCGCCCCTGCTGCAAGTGACGCCTCATCACCCTCAGCACCTGTTATCGATGCCCAGCCACCTTCCGAAGAAGACACGTCACAGGGGAACGGTATAGCTGCACCTGACGCTGATGGCTTCACTCCCGTGAGAGAAGGAGCCAGACCCGCCCCTAGAGCCATTTATCCTACTCATTGCTACAACAGATTTGCCGTACTGGAGGAGGAGGACGACGAGCAGAGCACCTTCTTGGTCGGTGACTCTATGATTTGCCATCAGGTGGTTGAATTCTGTGGCAAAGTCCCCCGCCGGAGGCGTAACTACTGTTATCCCGGAGCTGGAGTGGACGACATCACAGCTGCCCTGGACGAGGTCTCCGCTGAGGCTTTTAATGACTCACTCTTTGTTCTCCACACAGGTACAAACGACGTCACCACATCCCGATCTGAGGAACTGCTGGACGAGTACCGTAGGCTCATCCAGCAGTATAAGTCTAAATCCCCTAATATTTTGATTTCAGGAATTCTACCACGGACGTGGGATGAGAGCGACTTCTTCAGTAAGGCCTTCAGCCTCAACAACCGCTTACAGATTCTTTGCGGAGAGCTTGACGTTGAGTTCTTTGACGCCTGGGACAGTTTCTACGGCCAGAGTAAACTCTTCCACAGGGACGGAATACACCTGTCCCCCATCGGGACAGCCAGATTCGGAAGGCTCCTGAACGACGCAGTACGTGACACCCGATCAAAAAACGACACTCAGCCACGTATCTCCCCCCCCCCCCCGTGTAAATAGACGCCATTCATCGCAACAAACTCGTAACCTTCAACCCGCCAGTACCTCCACCTCTGTTACCAAGCCTCAAGATAACCTAAGAGTCCTTAGTTTCAATGCGCGTAGCCTAAGAAACAAGTTTGATGGACTGAGATGACTTGCTCTGACAGAAAATTTTGACGTAATTGCTATAACCGAAACATTTATCGACACCACAAATATTGATTTAAGTACAGAATACAACATAGATGGCTACAGACTCTTCAACAAAGATCGTGTAAACCGTAGAGGTGGTGGTGTCGCCCTTTTTGTCAAAAGCTATTTGCAACCCACTGACAGAACACCAGGAGACAGTAACGTAGAGCATTTGTACGTGCGAGTAAACATTGCAAAGGTCAATTTAAATATATCTGTCACCTACAGGCCTCCGGGGCAATCACTCGATGCCGATCTTGAAATGTACAGCGTTTTAAGGCAGTCACTTAATAACAGCGACTCACTGATATTAGGAGACTTTAACCTCCCCCATATCGACTGGGCGACACTGTCAGGTACAGAAGGCGAGTCACATAGAATGATCGAATTTTTAGAAGAAAATTATCTAAGCCAAATGGTTTCTGAACCAACTCGACAAAATAACATACTAGACCTTGTCATAACGACCCTAGATAACCTAGTCAGTAATGTCACGGTAGGAGAACACATCGGTTCTTGCGATCATAAATTAGTCCGTGTCGACATTAGAGCTCAAACATCAGTGACTGAAAATAAAGTAAAGGTGCCCGATTTCAAAAGAGCTAACTTCGTAGAAATCCGACGAAAACTAATAGAAATGCAACTATCAGATGACGGTAATGTAGAGGACGCCTGGCTAAGCTTTAAAAATCATTTACTCACTCAGCAGAACACATTCGTCCCTTTGTGTGAGAAGCGAAGTAACACTAATAAAAGCCCACCTTGGTTTAATAGCGAAATTAAACACTCAGTCAAGGAGAGAAAATTGTTTTACAGGCTAAAGAAAGAGCAAAGCACGCCCGAAAACATTAGACTTTACCATGATGCCAGGCGACGAGTAAAAAGATTAGTATGTCAGGCAAAGCGTAGATATGAAGAAACTATTGCGGCCAACTGTAAAAATAATCCGAAATCCTTCTTCAGTTACATAAACCACAGAAAGGCTATCAGAAGTGGAACTGGACCGTTAACAAACAGCGACGGTGACTGACAGCCAACACGTTGCAAACCTATTAAACAAATACTTTTCATCGGTGTTTAATACTAACAGTCCTCCCACCACTACCACCAACACTAGTACTAATGTAAATCCCGAGCATGCATTGCCTAACTTTGAAATAACAACCGATGAAGTCTTGAAAGCCCTCCAATCACTTAAAACAAATAAAAGTCCTGGACCTGGCAAAGTATATCCTACTCTGCTCAAAGAAACAAAGAGCGAAATAGTCTCCCCCCTCACAACCGTATTCAATATGTCCTTGCGACAAGGCATCGTCCCTTCGGATTGGAAAAAGGCTAACGTGACACCGATTTTTAAGAAAGGAGACAAAAAAGTACCAGGTAATTACAGACCCATTAGTCTAACTTCCGTTGTAGGTAAGCTACTTGAGAGCATAATTAGAGACAAAATTGTGAGCTACCTTGAAAGCCCACTCATTGATTAGGGACTCACTACACGGCTTCCGTAACAAAAGATCCTGCCTATCAAACCTATTGACCTTTTATAACGACCTCTTCACGGTTTATGACGTAACCAAATCACTGGACGTTGTCTATCTTGACTTCCAGAAAGCGTTTGATAAAGTCCCACATCATAAATTACTTTAACAAATTAAAGCAAATAGGTATTGACGGTCAAGTACACCAATGGATCGCGAATTGGTTGAGCAACAGAAAACAAAGAGTGGTGATTGACAGATTTAACTCAGAGTGGGCGCCGGTCACTAGTGGCGTCCCTCATGGCTCGGTTCTTGGCCCAGTGCTCTTCATTATTTGCATCAACAATGTGGATGTCGGACTCAATAATCCCATTAGTAAATTTGCAGACGACACAAAGATTGGTAACTCGGTTCATACTGACGAAGACAGGCAAAGCCTCCAAGAGGATTTGCACAAAATTTCAGCTTGGTCTGATAGATGGGAGATGCCCTTTAACGTAGACAAGTGCCAGGTCCTCCAAGTTGGAACATGGAATAAGAAGTTTGATTATGAAATGCGCGGCGTTAAACTCAAAAGTGTTCAATGCGTTAAGGACTTGGGGGTCAAAATCGCGTCAAACCTCAAATTCTCACAGCAATGCATCGATGCAGCTAGCCTCATTAAAAGAAACTTTTTATTCAAGAATAAAGATGTAATACTTCCACTCTACAATAGTTTAGTCAGACCCCACTTGGAATATGCTGTGCAGTTTTGGTTTCCCCACCATGCAAAGAACATTGCTAAATTAGAAGGTGTTCAGCGTCGGGCAACAAAAATGATCCCTTCCTTGCGCAACAAATCTTACGAAGAAAGGCTTTCCACCCTTAACATGTTCGCTCTTGAGAAACGTCGCCTCCGAGGAAAACTGGTCGAATGTTTTAAAATACTTAATGGTTTCACGAATGTAGACAGATCAACATTGTTTATGATCGATGACACTTTGCGTACGAGGAACAATGGCGTAAAACTCATATGTAGACAAGTAAATTCAGACTGCACCAAATTTTTCTTCACTAATGTTGTAGTGCGAGAATGGAATAAGGTCCCACCGTAAGTGGTCCAGTGTAACACGGTTGACTCCTTCAAAAACAATCTCGACTGTCACTTCCTTCAACTTAATATCAACTAGAGTTGAAATGCATCGTTTTGGAGCCTTCTGATTAATGTAGAATCACTTAGGTTTAAGGACAGACCACCTAGTCTGCACCATGGGGTCTGTGTGGTCTGATTTTCTTTGTAAATCTATGTAAATCTGGCAGGTGAAAAATAAACATTACAAGAATAACAATGACTGGCGAGGCGGTGCAAGAGTCGCCTCGTGAGGCCTAGTGTGGACACAGCTTTAGAGTCGATAGATTACGTCACTATAATAACACATAGCCTAGTCATATTCACATACATAAATTACTCTAGCTAGAATGTAAAGCCTTATATTATATAAATATATGTTTGTCACTCAACAGGTATAGCGGTTCGTCGGTTTAACTCGGTTACTGGAGTGAGCGCCAAGAAAATAAAGCGACTTTGCGCCTGCGCGTTTCTTTCACGATACCTTACCAAGATTAAATAAATAAACGATCAATAATTATCGATTAATGCTATAAATAAAGACGCTTATTGAAGTAACTGTATTTAGCAACGTGTATAAAAATAATTGTAAGAAGTGAGTAGTGAGGTCTCAAAATGTCTGCAGTCAGTTGTTGCCATGACAACGTTGACCACAACTTTTTTAATGTATTTGTGAAGTTCCGATCTCCACAGTCCGATTACCTTTTACAAAGATGATCCAATCTTTGCATTCCGATCGCCAATTGCTGTTCCGATCAGATCGGAAGATCGGACGATTGGATTGATGATCGAATGTGCCCAGCTCTGATATATATATATATATATATATATATATATATATATATATATATATATATATATATATATATATATATATATATATATATATATATATATATATGGGTAAGCGGTGGCTGAAGTGGTAGCGTGCTGAGCCCACATTCACCACGTGATGGACGATGGACGACACGAGTTCGAATCCCCACGCTACCACCTCGGATTTTTCAGTCACCGCCGAGTGGCTTAAAACTACCCACATGCTGTCCTGAAGACCACCCATCAACCCGGACCGTAGAGGAAACCGTCCAAGAATCAAGAACGAGTTCGGGGGGCAGCATGGCGCCACTATAAACACTTGCCTGCGCCATGACAGGCTGGGGCCGAATACCAACCAGCCCCCTCAAGCAAGCCTACCGGCGCAATAGGCGTAGACGTAATAAAAAAAAAATATATATATATATATATATATATATATATATATATATATATATATATATATATATATATATATATATTCCTCTGCCTCTTGACTACCGACCTCATCTAGTATTCTTCTTTGAAGGACTGATTTATTACTTACCTGAGGAAAATAATTATTATCAGTGTTTCTTACACACCTGCTGGGCACATTTGATTTTTTTTTCTACAGCTAAGGAGACAGTTCAAGGGCGTAAAGGAAAATTACAAAAAAAAGCCCGCTACTTATTGCTCCAGAATATAGGTCAAAGGAGTGGCCAAAAAGAGAAGTCAATTTCGGGAGGAAAGGTGTCCTGATACCCTCCTCTTGAAAGAGATCAAGTCGTAGGCAGGAGGAAATACAGATGAAGGAAGACTGTTCCAGAGCTTACCAGCGTGAGGGATGAAAGAGTGAAGATGCTGGTTAACTCTTGCATAAGGGGTTTGGACAGTATAGGGATGAGCATGAGTAGAAAGTCTTGTGCAGCGGGGCCGCGGGAGGGGTGAGGCATGCAGTTAGCAAGTTCAGAAGAGCAGTCAGCATGAAAATATCGATAGAAAATAGAAAGAGAGGCAACATGGCGGCGGAATTTAAGAGGTAGAAGGCTGTCAGTACGACGAGGAGAGCTGATGAGACGAAGAGCCTTTGACTCCACTCTGTCAAGGAGAGCCCCTCCACACATGAGATGCATACTCCATACGAGGGCGGACAAGGCCCCTGTAAATGGATAGCAACTGTGCGGGGGAGAAGAACTGGCGTAGACGGTACAGAACGCCCAGCCTCGAGGAAGCTGAACAGACTCCAGTGGTAAGCAGTTGCCTCGAACAGTAATCTGTAAATCATTATGAACAAACAATTTCTTATATGAAGTAGAAAATTGCCTTACTGTTGGATTATTATTTCAACCTCCCAAAACTCTTATCAGTCCAAATAGCAACTCAAAGTTTTCCTGACATAATCTGAATGTCATCGAAAAATTAAGGGTGGGTTCTGGAGTAGCAAATAAGGTTTCATATAGGTAATGTAGGCTTCTTATGCTGAAGAGAAAACCAAGAAAGCCTGTCTTCCTATTAGATGATATAACGAGCTGCCCATCTTTTATTTTATCAGCACTATTATGTTGCATGGGGCATTTAATTGTAGCCAGTTGCGTGAAGATTTTTAGAATTTTATTATGTCAAACAATGAGGTCTAGGTAGGGCGTAGTCAGGTCAAAGCTAAGCCTAGGTAAGGCTGGGAGAAGCAGATACCTGCTTCCTGCCAACCCCAAGATGGCAGACTTGACTTCACATTTCTCCACCGCGCGCAGCCTGCTCTTAATCTTACTCCATGATTGTAACCTAATTTTCACCCTTCCTCACCCTAACTGACCTTTCATTAACAAAAATACCAAGAATATATTAAGTTATGTACTTTGGATAGGTTGTATCACGTTATTCACCAGAATGAGTTTAAACTTTGTTCTCCAAAGTGTAATTGAAAACTTATTGAACCCTTCAAAGGAATCTTTCTTCAATGGAAACCCCTGATTTTTTTTTGTTTTCCTTAGCTGCATATTTCAGTTCAGTAGAATAATGGTATTGCTCCATGTTAATTTCAGTCCTGTTCTCCAAAGTGTAAAAATAGGCCTTTTCTGGGGGGTTTGGGTACCTGCCCCCTATAAACCCCAGGAATGCTGAACGTAAATGTGTTATTTCCATTCTCATGTTAGTAGTAACCGATCAATATCAAGAAACCTTTCGTTCCTAAAAGTGTAAATGTGAGCCTGTGCGCTCCCTAACAAACTGTAAAATTTGACTTGTGCACTGTGAAGTGGCTCGAGTTGTCACCTTTGGTGGAAAATATAATTTTCCTTGATGCTTGCCGTTCACGAATCTTTCGTGAATGATGGAAGTATACAATACTTTATATTAATAATTACTCTCAGTATAGTGTGGAGGAAGCTCATTAATGATTTTGTCCAAAAGGCAATTGAATATATCCCCATCATCGATCACATAAACTGCACTTTAAATATGGAGGCTAAAACAGTATCTCCATAAAGAACAACTTCTCGAAAATCACCTCGGAGCGATAAAGTCGCCACTAATACCATTAACCCAGCTTGTTGTTGTTGTTGATGCCACAGCGTGTCGCGAGTGTTCTACTCGCGGGGGTACCTCACCCCCCCTTCCTTCCACCCCTGCTTCTCCCCATTCAGCAGCCTCCCTTCTCCTGCCTGCCTCCCCCTCCTCGCTAGTGCCTTCTCCCTGCATCTCATTCTTCCCCTCCACTCCTCCAGCCGCTTCTCTCCTCTCCTCCCCTCTCCCCTCTCCTCACCCGCCATCTCCCCTCTCCACACCCGCCAAACTTCCCTTCCCTTCTGCCGCCGCGGACTCTCATTCATCACCTCCCTCTTCCCTTTCCTCCACCTCTTCCCTCCCTTCCGTCTCTTCCTGCTCTTCCTCTCATTCTCTCTCCTTGTCCTCCACCACCTCACCTCCCCCCTCCTCTGCTACCGCTACCTCCCCCGCCTCCTCCTCCTCCCCCGCCTCCCTCCCTCTCCCCTCCTCCTCCCCCCCTATTCCCCCTCCTACCCCGCCTCCGCCACCACCTCAGCCACCTCCTCCTCCCCCCTTCCCCCTTCGACGTCATCCCCTTCCTCTCTCTCCTTCTCCCACTCATCGTCCTCCTCCTCCTCCTCCTCCTCCTCCTCCTCCTCCTCCTCCTCCTCCTCCTCCTCCTCCTCCTCCTCCTCCTCCTCCTCCTCCTCCTCCTCCTCCCCTGTTGCCGCCCCTCCCTCTCCTCCTGTAGCGGCTTCCCTTCCGTCTACTGACAAAGTTAATAAGAGGAAAGTACTGGTGGTTGGGGACTCTCAAGTCAGGTTCATTGACAGGTACTTTTGTTCAAGGGATAAGGAAAATAGGCTTCGAGTGTGCTTTCCTGGGGGCGGGCATCCAACACGTATCTGACAGAATGGAGGAAATTTTAGCGGGGGAGGAGACACAACCTATCGTCTTCTGCAGTTTCGGTGGTAATGACATCAGTAAAGTGGGTAGCTAAGAGATATTTCGGCGCTTCAGGGAATCGTTCGCTAAAGTGAGGGACTTCGGGGGGGGGGTGCCGGCCGTTTGTGGTGTTCTGCCGAGGAGGGGGGTGGGAGAGGGATGGCTTTCCAGAGCCTTAGCAGTAAACAGCAGGCTGGCGGCCCACTGTAAGCGAAATGGTTGGCTTTTCCTTGATAATTGGGACCTCTTCTATAATAAAGGCACCTTGTATGCCAAGGATGGCGTGCACCTGTCACTCCAAGGGGTGGAGGTTCTCGCAGACTCCCTCGAGCGATCACTTAGCACCCTACAGGATTTTTTAGAGTTGGCGAGGGGGGAGGGCCTGTCATCAGTGGCTATGCATCGCAGCCTGGGACTAGGGGGCGCAGGAGAAATCGAAAGGATATAAGAAAGGATGGGCTAACGGCTTATTACACCAACAGTAGGAGTCTCAGGAACAAGATAGATCTACTGAGGGGGAAAGCATGTGTCGAGAAATTCGACATTATAGCTATCACGGAAACGTGGGTGGATACTGCAAACAAAAACTTCATGTCGGAGTATGAAATAGATGGTTATCAGATGTTTCGCAAAGATAGAAAGGGAAGAAGGGGAGGGGGGGTGGCACTTTATGTTAAAGACACACTTAAATGTTCCGCTAACAATTCTGTTTAACAAATGACGACTCAGAATCGGTTTGCGTGGACGTCCACAAAAGGAAAGACAAACTAATTCTAAGGGTTCTTTACAGGCCACTCAACCTTAGCAGGCAGGACACTGATATATTACTGCAAGAGGTAGGCAGGGCGAGCAGGAGCAAAAATGTCTGCATAATGGGGGATTTTAACTATAGGAACATAGATTGGGAAGGCGTGGTAGGTGATCTAGAGTCTGAGGATTTTCTGAAAGTAATACAAGATAGTTTTCTCAAGCAGACTAACTGAGCCCACCAGGGGTAATAACATTTTGGACTTGGTCTTAATTAACACCGAGAATATGATCAGCGAGCTAGATGTTGGGGGAGAATTAGGTGGCAGCGATCACAAGGAAATTAGGTTTAAATTAGACTGGGCGGTGACCCATGAACTCAACCCTGTGTTGGTGCCTGACTTTAGAAGAGCTGATTATGAGGGGCTCAGAAAACACCTAGAGGAGGTAAATTGGGAAACCTTAGGGCTGGATGAGGGCCAGATCTCAGGGCTGGAACCGGAAAGACAGGGGAACCATGTAGAAATGATCTACAATAATTTAGTTAGAGAAATTGCAGAAGGTCAAAGACAGCATATCCTTTACCAAGCACGTAGGAAGGAAAATAACGACCCCAAATGGATGACCCGCAGACTCAAGCATGAAATAGGCTTGAAGAGAGGAATTTATAGGAAAATAAAGAACGGAGAAATCCACCTCAGGGGTAAGTATGTTGAGCTAGCTAGGTCGGTGAAGAAGAACACCCGCCTAGCAAAAAGAAATTATGAGATTAGGGTAGCCAACGAGGCCAAGAGCGATCCCAAGGGCTTCTTCAAATTGTACAGAACTAAAACAAGGGACATAATTAGACCGTTGAAAACAAACACGGGCGAGCTCGTTGAGAATGGAGAAAATATGAGTCAAATGATGAATAACTATTTCCTCTCATTTTTCACGCAGGAAAATCTAACAACCATTCCGGAGAGAGTTCAGATATATGAGGGTGACGAGAACGACAAGTTGAGGGATGTGATCATCACTAGGCAAGTAGTCCAGGATAAGATTGGTAGGTTGAAGAAAAACAAATCGCCGGGCCCAGACGAAGTATTCCCAAGGGTTCTGAAAGAGTGCAAGAAAGTCCTTAGTGGCCCTCTTGCCGATAGCTTTAAGATGTCGGTAAATTCTGGGTATGTGCCCAATCAATGGAAAGTAGCTAATGTGACGCCGGTTTTCTAAAAGGGAGACAAGTCAGCCACCTCAAACTATCGCCCAATTAGCTTAACATCAGTTGTAGGAAAGATGCTGGAGTCAATTATAGCCCGGAGCATTCGGGACCATCTAGAAAAGCATAATTTAATTCATGATTCACAGCATGGGTTCACAAAGGGTAGGTCTTGCCTTACTAACCTGTTGTCCTTCTACACTAAAGTAATCGAGGCGGTTGACCGAGATGAAAACTATGACATATTATATCTAGATTTCAGTAAAGCATTCGACAAAGTCCCTCATCACCGGCTATTACTAAAATTACAGGCTCACGGCGTATATGGGAAAGTTTTCAACTGGATCAGGGCGTGGCTTAGTGATAGGAAGCAGAGAGTGCAAATCAATGATAAAAAATCTGAGTGGGGCAGTATTACGAGTGGAGTCCCACAAGCGTCGGTGCTGGGTCCTCTGCTCTTTATTATTTACATCAATGACTTGGACACAGGAATTAGTAGTGATGTCAGTAAGTTCACAGATGATACCAAGATCGGTAGAGTAATCCAATCAGACAGCGACGCTACTGTTCCCCAGGATGAGCTTGACAGACTATATGAGTGGGCAGGGAAGTGGCAGATGGAATTCAATGTCGGGAAGTGTAGCATTTTGAGTATAGGTAGGAATAACCCCTTACACAATTACTCCTTAAATGACACTCCTCTAAGCAGGTCTGGGCGTGAGAGAGACTTAGGAGTCCTAGTGAGCGCTGACCTCCGTCCTAGGGCTCAATGCATTCAGGCTAAAAATCGGGCAAACAGAGTACTAGGTCTCATCTCAAGGAGCGTGAGCAATAGGAGCGCTGAAGTCATCCTCAAACTTTACTTAGCACTAGTTAGACCTCATCTCGATTATGCAGTTCAGTTCTGGTCCCCCTACTATAGAATGGATATCAAGATGTTAGAATCTGTACAGAGGAGGATGACGAAGATGATATAGGGGGTGAGAAACTTGCCTTATGAAGACAGGCTGAAGCAGTTAAATCTACACTCTCTAGAAAGGCGAAGGTTGCGCGGAGACTTGATCGAAGTCTATAAATGGATGAAGGGATTTAATAAAGGGGATGTCAATACAATTTTGAGAGTGAAGGAGCCAGGTAGGACGCGTGGCAATGGTTTTAATTTAGACAAATTCAGATTCAACAAAGACATAGGCAAGAATTGGTTCACCAATAGAGTGGTGGACGAATGGAATAGGCTTGGGAGCCATGTTGTGGGTGCCAATACCACAGATACATTCAAGAAGGGGTTAGATAAAGCCATGGATGGTGAGGTAAGGTGGGGTTGAGTGTACAGGAGCTGCCTTGTATAGGCCAACCAGCCTCTTGCAGACTCATTACGTTCTTCTTCTTCTTATGTTCCTTCTCTTTCTTTTATCTGTCTCCCTTTCCCTCCTTCTCTTTTCTCCTCTCCTCTTCTCCTCTTCTCTCCGTTCCTCCTCTTCTCCTCTCCTCTCCTTCCCTCCTCCCCTTTATTCTTCCTCTCCTCTACCTCTCTTCTCTCCTCCTTCTCTCTATCCTTGCCTCTCATTCTCTCCTCTCCTCCCCTCTCTCCCTCCTCACTGCTCTCCTCTTCGACTCTTCCTCTCTCTTTCTTCGACTCTCTCTCTCTCTCTCTCTTTTCTATCTCTGTATGTGAAAAGAAACCATGGGGAAAGGAGGCAACAAGATATTTTACCAAAATACTTTTTTTCCATTCATTACAAAATTGACGACTGACTCGATAATAATAAGAGAAGTTGCACTAATGCCTCTGTAATGAAACCTAAGGTGAGGCAGCAGCAAGGCAGTCAGGAGGCGTTGTTCATTCATTACGAAGGTGACGACTGGCTGGAATGACAATCACATCGGGGACGCTCAGCCCATTAGCAACTTAACTGAACGAGGCATTTCTCTTCAGTATCGTGATATTTTTCTAATGATTATCAATATCGTCTTTTCAACAACAACACTCACATATGTATGTATCTTCAATGAATGTTAGTAAGAATAATGAAAAAAATATAAATACTGGACAGTATCATTTACGATCGACTTAAAACAAAAACAGGCAGTACACTATTTTTTTTAAATTCTTGGAGCCTTACATAAAGCAGAATTGAAAATTTCATCAATCAAAAGTAACATTAGCCCCATGCACTTGTGTTAAAAAAAAAAAAAATCTGAAATGCCCAAGGGTAGATATCGACATGTGAAACATGATAAAAGTTCCTTTACTTTGGCAAGTCTTAGACATCAACTCTCACTGAAATAGACTAGGTGGCTGTATATCAGGTAAGGACAACATCAATTTCCACCAAGATAACATCTCGTTGAGAAAAGCGGCTGGTCGCTGCAATAACTTACTTTACTGGCGATGAAGACCGGCAGAAAGACCCAGCTCATGAGTTGCAACAGGATGATGGACTGTAAGAGATAATAACGTATAAGTATACTTGTTAAAATAGATCTGAGAAGGGTATAATGAGAGCTGGAAGCGGAAATTGAGGGTAATAATTCTGATGTGAGCACAATAGAGGTCCTTCTCTCACACTGCGTCCCTGCTCCTAAAACAGTAAACTAAAAGTCCGTAGATATGGACTTTTCTATATTGCATTTTGCTCGTGACCTTTGTCAATTGTCACATTTGCCCTGAGGGAAACCGCTAGTGACTTGCGCACACTCTGAGTTAACTCCATTGTGAGAAAATATACAGTTGAATGAGAATGAAGTTCCACCTAAATCAAAACAAGTGAGTTAACTGTTAAGCTCCCCGAGCTTGTACCTCATACTAAGAGTAATAGAATTGATCAATATTAATTTAGTACTTGGCTTAGTCACAAAGCGTAGGATGGTGCGGTTGATTAATTGAGTGATTGGACTACAATCATGGCGCCGCAACTGCACCGATCATATGGTCCCGAATAAAATGACCTCGTATAAAATCGTAAAATTAAAAGAAGTTAAAAGTCGTATAACTATAAAAAGTTTAAGTGCTAAATAGAAATTCTAAAACCATTATCAAATAAACCGCCATTGGTTGTAAACCTTTATTGCATATGGAGGATACCAACCCCATGAAGGTAGTCTATGACCTCATATCCTAGGGAGGGCATTCTCCCCTAGAACCAGAGAGAGATCCCCGTCGTGGTGACGAAACTTGAAGCGAGGTAGGCGGCACCACCAACCGTGGTGGCTTGCCTACCTCGATAGGGCTCGATGTCTGCTGACCACGTAAACCAAGTACTCCCCCGTCATTACTAGTAGAGGAGGCCTACTGGTGATGTTGCCCGCACCCGCCCTTTTACCACCTAGGACAGGGCTATTGTCTCCCTACGTGTTTGCCGTGCGTGGCGTACCGTGCACTCCCCGTGCTCTCTCATCTGGGAGTTGAGTCCACCGCGGGGCGGGATGTAGTTCCCCTTGGTGAGCAACACGCTCCTTTGGTGGAAGGGTTGGGGTAAGACGGGTGGTTCAGTGTGGTCCTGCTGAATCAATCGGCTGTTCATATGTTGCCTAGGTTCAAGCGGTCACATTCGAGTGGGCGATCGCAACGGTCCCGCGGCCGCCGTTAAAGGCATGGCAGTGCACGTGTATACTTTCCCATTACCCCTGGGGCTGTTGGGTGCGGTCTGGCTCCAACATCCAGCCTCCCCTTGTTGGGCTCCGTGGTGGGTGGGAGTGTGAGGAAGTTAATCAAAATCACTAGTGCATGAGTACTATCACTCCACTGCCCCGGCCTGCCTCCCTTCCTGACGTCCGCCTGCTCCCCGATTCTCCTAAAGTCTAAACGGTCCTCTCTCATCGTCACCTTGGAGACTTTCACGGCTCCTGGTGGTGCCTCTGGAAAGTCCCTAACCCCTAGAGGGTTTGCCCAAGACAAGTCCGTGAGACAAAAATGTCCACGGGATAGTTCACGTAAATCTGTAAACTCCCAAGTCTCCCAAGTAAAAGTCATGTCCGGCATGTATGAACCTGTTTTATATGAGAAGTACATTGTAGTTAAGTTTGTGGATGGCTGTTCGATAAACGATCTGGATATTTTAAGTACACCGTTTCCTGATCAAGGTGTGTGGCCGTGAGCTCAAGATAATGCAACAAGGGGACGGGAGCTTACTGACTGAAGTATCGTCACTTGAAGAGAGCTCAAATCTCCGCGCCCTTACCTCTGTTTCTGGTGCATAAGTGTCCTGCTCTCCACATGCCACCATGAACCAATCTCGGATTGTTGTCTTTTCACAAGTCCTTCCCCGCTTTTCAGAAGAGATACTGTTAGGCGAACTCAAAAACTACGATGTGGGTTCAGTACGCCGTGTGCAACGAAATGTAGACGAAATTCTCACATTTACACCAACCCTATTTATTACTTCCAACCGATTAGTACTGCCCAAGACCGGCAGGTCTTGGGCCTTGGGTCTTGGGTAATGTGAAGCCCATGTCCCCAACCCCAGAAGATGCTTCTATTGTCAAGCGTATGGTCACGTCACCAAGACCTGTCGACGCTTGAAAAACGGCCTTGCAAAAATATGTGTCCTGTGGTATGGAATAACCCCTGTGACGACTGCCCTGGCCCTGTAAGGTGTTACCACAATGGTGAGCCTCACCCTGCCTCATCAAAGGATTGTGAGCGCTTCCTCTTTGAAAGGGAAGTAATCAACATACGCAACCAGGATAGGGTGCCCTTTGCTGAGGCGAAACAACTTTCCCTAACAAAGATGTCTATCCCGAGAATGACATATGCCACTCCCCATCGCCATTCTACCACTGCCAAGTCGGTTCCCCACACAACCTCAATTTATGCCTGATTAGGCGCCTCATCCCCTCAGATGCCTGCTGATGGCCGCAGTGAGAACCGTCAATAGAAGCGCACGCGCAGTAAGGAGTCCCTTGGGGACACTCCTCCTGCTAAAGTGCCTTTTCCAGCGCCCGCTTTTTGGTTGCTAGAAGAATCCCGGGTGCCGGCTGCGGCCGCTACCCCTGCACCAGTGGCCCCGGCTGACCCTCGGCCGGTGACAGCTGCTGCCCGAGGTCATGGTGCGGCTTTACCGGCGCCCGTGTCCTCCGCTTCCACACAGTCTGCGCCGGTGGCTCCACCCGTGTCTCCCTCCCTTGCCGCTTCGTCGGAGTGGCGGAAGGTTTGGGGGGGGAGGGTAAGGAAGCCACCGGCAGGAGCAGGAGGCAGGGAGACATTAGATCTTCGTTGGCCTGTCACATCGGCCATTGGGCCGAAAAAGAATACACTAACGCGGGGGCCAACCCTCCAGCGAAAGCCCGGTGTTAAGGCAGAGAGGTGTATCTCCCGGGGACGCCCTGAATAAACAAAATTAAGATTCAAGATCGTTCAGTGGAACTGCATCGGGTTGCGAGGAAGCAGGGAGGAACTCCAACTACTAATTAAAGACTCCCAGCCACAGTGTATAGACCTCTGCATACTGAACACCAGCCATCCAACACGCTACCACATGCAAACTGACACAGTAATTACTGACCTCTCACTCAGCTCCCCCGATGCATACCGGAACTTCAGGTGGGAAATATCAGAGGATCTACATGGCAGCGACCACTACCCAATCTTCATCTCCCATTCCACTTTCCAACCGTCACCTCGATTACCGCGTTGGAAATTAGATCGAGCACACTGGAAAGTTTTTTAAACCATGGCTCACACGGAGACAACAATTGCTGACTTTGATATAACTGAGGGTGAAGTTACATTTTGTACGGCGCACAGTCACCGGGCGGGAGAACCTAAAATCCCACAGACAACGGGAAATGCATTACGTCGGTCTGTGCCATGGTGGTCTGATGAGTGCTAGCAGGCACTGGCTTGCCGTCGCCGGGCCTTCAACCGTCACAAGAGGCATAAGAAAGAGCTCAACCATATTGCCTACAAGGAAGCACGAGCACAAGCACGGCGGACTGTGGAAGAAGCACGACGATCATCATTTGCCGGTCATGGATCCTCACTTAATTCAAAAACACAAACGACACAGGTGTAGAAAAGGGTGGACAAAATATGAGGAAAGTTTTCAATAAGGCCGCCACCTGCATTGAACATGAACAATGACATAATATTAGGGGGAGGCGGTGGCTGAGTCGTCAGAGTAACGGCTCCGTGTTCAGGAGGACGAGAGTTCAATCCCCGCCCGGTGCCACCAAGCTGGGATTTTTCAGCCGCCGCCGAGTGGCTTAAAGCTACCCACATGCGGGACAGAAGACCACCTATCAACCCGGACTCTAGATTCTAGGATCAAAGATGAGCTCTGGGAGGGCAGCATGAGCCAATGCAAGATGGCGCCACTATAAACACTCGCCTGCGCCAGGACGGGCTGGGCCAACCATCAGGACCCACCGGAAAGAAGCCTTGGACCGACCATCAGGATCCACCGGGAAGAAGCCTACCGGCGCAATAGGCCGCAATGTAAAGAAAAAAAAAATGAGGGAGCGGCGAAGTCGCCGACGTCATAGCCAGTGCATTTGCTGCTGTGTCTCTACGCGGCTCTAGACCTCCTGAAGTACGCCGGCACATGGAAGAACAGGAGAGACGCCATGGCACAGCTCTGTTTTCTAAACTGCCCTCTTTTGGACTCTATCCTTTTCTATGTTCCTTTATCTCCAGTTTCCTTTCCGGACGTAATATTTCTGCTGTGGTAGACGGTCACTGTTCTTCCCCTAAACCTATCAACAATGGTGTTCCACAGGGCTTTGTCCTATCACCCACTCTCTTCCTGTTATTCATCAACGATCTTCTTTCCATAACAAAATCACCAATCCACTTATACGCTGCCCGTCGAAGAGGAGTCACCTTGTCGTGGTGACGGGACTCAAGCGTGGTCGGCGGCATCACCTATCGTGGTGGCTTGCCTACCTCGATGGGGCTCGATGTCCACAGACCTCGTGGACTAAGTGCTCCCCCGTCATCACCGGTAGAGGAGGCCTACTGGTGATGTTGCCTGCGCCCGTCTTTTTACCACCTAGAGCAGGGCTATTGTCTCTCCACGTGTTTGCCGTGCGCGGAGTCCCGTACACTCCCCGTGCCCTCTCATCTGGGAGTTGAGTCCACCGCGGGGCGGGGTGTAGTTCCCCTCGGTGGGCAACACGCTTCTTTGGTGGGAGGGTTGGGGTAAGACAAGTGATTCACTGTGGGCGTGCTGAATCAATCGGCTGGTCATGCTTTGGCTAGGGTCAAGCGGTCACTGCCGGGTAAGCGATCACAACGGTCCTGCGGCCGCCGTTAATCGCCTGGCAGTGGCTGCGTATACTTCCCCATTACCCCTGGGGCTGTTGGGTGCGGTCTGGCCCCAACATCCAGCCTCCCCTTGTTGGTCACCGTTGTGGGTGTGGATGGGTAGAAATACACTGTGTATGGATATAAATACACTGCCCCGGCCTGCCTCTATTCCTGATGTCCGCCCGTCCTCAGAAACTCCCACACGGTCCTCTCTCATCGCCAACTTGGAGCCTTTCATGGCTCTTGGTTGTGCCTCTGGAAAGTCCTTAACTCATTGAAGGTCTGCCCAAGACAAGCCCATGCGACAAAAAGGTCAACGGAATAGTTCAGTAAGTTCACGTAAACCTGGGGGCTCCTCAGTCTCCCAAATAGAAGTTATGCCTGGCATATATGAGCCTGTTTCATTTCATAGGTACATTGTTGTCAAGTCTATGGATGGCTGTTCGATAAATGAACTCGATATTTTTTTAAGGACATCGCTGTCGGGTCACGGCTTGTGGCCGTGAGCCCAATATCATGCCACAACGGGACGGTAGCCTGTTGGTTGAAGTTTCGTCACATGAAGAGAGTTCAAAGCTCCCCGCCCTTACCTCTGTCCCTGGTGCATCAGTGTCTTTTTTCCAATGCCACCATGCACCAATCTCGGGGAGTTGTCTTTTCACGGGACCTTCTCTGTTACTCAGAAAAGAGGTTGGTGAACGAACTCAAACACTAAGATGTGACATTAGTGCGACGAGTTTAACGAAAAGTAGACGGATTACTCACACCTACACCAACCCTGTTCCTTACTTTCAACCGATTAATACTGCCCAAAACTGTCAAGATGACCTGGCTAAATCTTAATGTGACGCCCTATGTTCCCAACCCCAGAAGGTGCTTTCACTGTCAAGCGTATGATCATGTAA
Organism: Eriocheir sinensis; assembly: GCF_024679095.1. Taxonomy (NCBI): domain Eukaryota; kingdom Metazoa; phylum Arthropoda; class Malacostraca; order Decapoda; family Varunidae; genus Eriocheir; species Eriocheir sinensis. Next base: position 10,711,988 of record NC_066553.1, on the reverse strand, counting down.
CCCAGACCTGTCGGCGCGTTAAAAACGGCTTGGCAAAAATATGTGTGTCCTGTGGTATGAATAACGACGGTGACGACTACCCTGGACCTGTGCGTTGTTACCACTGTGGTGAGCCTCCTCCTGCCTCATCAAAGGATTGTGCAGCGCTTCCTCTTTGAAAGGGGAGTACTCAAAATACCCAGCCAGGAAAGGGTACCCTTCGCTGATGAGAAACAACTTGCCCTAACAAAGATGTCCAACACCGGAATGACATATGCCGCTGCCCTCAATGCCCATGCCCATCGCCGTTCAATCACTGCTAAGTCTGTTCCCTCCAAAACCTCAATTCTGCCTGAAAAGGCCACGTCATCGTCCCAGACGTCTGCTGACTGCGGCATTGAGCCCCATCAGCAGAAGCGCACTCGCAGTGAGTATTTTGGGGACGCAGATCCTGCTAAAGTTCATTTCCAGCATCCGCTTCTGGGTCGCTGAAAGAATCCCGGGTGCCGGCTGCAGCTGCCACCCCTGCACCAGTGGGCCCGGCTGACCCTCAGCCGGTGACCGGTGCTGCCCAGGGTCACAGGTGCGATTCTACCGGCGCCCGTGCCCTCTGCCTCCGCATAATCTGTGCCGGGGGCTACATCCGTGTCTCCCTCCCTTGCCGCTTCGTCGGAGTGGCGAAAGGTTGAGGGGGGCAGTGTGAGGAAGCTACCGACAGGAGCAGGAAGACGGGGAAATATAGGTTTTTCCCGGCCTGTCACATCGGTCATTGGGCCGAAAAAGAACACACTAACGCCGGGGTCAACCCTCCACCGGAAACCCGGTGTTACTACAGGGAGGTCCCTCTTCCGGGGCGCCCTGAATAAACAAAATTGATATTCAAGATCTTGCAGTGGAACTGCCCCGGGTTGCGAGGAAGCTGGGAGGAACTCTAGCTCCTAATTAAAGACTCCCAGCCACAGCGTCTATGCCTCCAGGATACACTGTTAGGACCATACGCTCAACCTCCCCCACCCAATTACAGTGCCATATACTCGCGAGCAGTTCCCGCAAAAGCTACTTCGGGAGGTACTTGTCTTCTCATCTCCAACGACATAGTACACACTCCGCTCTCACTTAACTATCCATTCCAGGCTGCTGCTTCTCAAATTCACATAACACGTACATACAATATATGCTCCCTTTATCTCCCAACCAGTACACCAGTCAATCAGCAAGATCTCCTGACACCGGTACGCCAGTTACCCTCACCCTTTCTAATAACTGGCGACTTCAACAGCGTCATACACTATGGGAAGATACCACCAGCAACCCAAGAGAAGTCACTGTTGCATCTGTAATTGAAGACCTAGACCTCTGCTTATTGAACACCGGTCATCCAACAAACTACCATATGCAAACCAACACACGGTCAATTATTGACCTTGTAACGGTGTACAGGGGGGCGTTTAAAGTCGTTGATTGAGACTCATCTTCCTTAAGGTGAATATATTCTTAAGCCTATATGTACAGGAGCGTCTGAGCGAGAGAGACTGCAGGTGTGTGTCAGTCGGACTCTCGTGAAATGAGTGACGAGTTACAGATTGGAAAATAATGAAGTTACAATTGGTCACGTATGTCAAGGTGACCTCCAAGCTTGATGAAATGCTTTGTATACAAACTGAGACGGTAAACACTGACAGCTGACATTCCTATAAGGTGGCGTGATCTATCTGTCGTGGGGGTTTTCCATTGACAATTGTATGCCTAATTCGGGGTGATATTAAATAATAATAATAATAATAATAATAATAATAATAATAATAATAATAATAAGACATTGATATCCTACTATAACAACCTCTCACTCAGTTCCCCCGATGCATACCTGGACTTCAGGTGGGAAATATCAGATGATCTATATGGCAGCGACAACTACCCCATCTTCATCTCCCATTCCACTTTCCAACCGTCACCTCGATTACTGTGTTGGAAATTAGATCGAGAGGACTGGGACCGTTTTCGGACTATGACTCACACAGAGACATCAATTGATGACTTCGAGACAACCGAGGATGCAAGCACCTTTTTTACAGCGCACATTCACCGGGCGGGAGAACTTACAATTCCACAGACAACGAGAAATGCATCACGTCAGCCTGTGCCATGGTGGTCTGACGAGTGCAAGCAGGCACTGGCTTGCCGACGACGGGCCTTCAACCTCTACAAGAGGCAGAGGACAGTTCAACCACATCGCCTACAAGAAAGCACGAGCCCAACCACGCAGGACACTGAAAGAAGCACGACGGTCCTCGTTTGCCGGTCATGTATCCTCACCTAACTCACAGACGCAAATGACACAGGTGTGAAAGAGAGTACACAAAATAGCAGGAAAGTTCTCATCGAACCCTCAACCTGCACGTAAAATCAACATTAACATAATAGCAGGGAGCGGTGGCTGAATGGATAGCGAGACGGCCCCGCATTCAGGAGGACGCGAGTTCAATCCCCGACCGGTGCCACCAAGCTTGGATTTTTTAGCCGCAGCCGAGTGGCTTAAAACTACCCACATGCTGTTCAAAAGACCACCTATCAACCCGGACTCTAGGTTCTAGGATTAAAGATGAGCTCCGGGAGGGCAGCATGAGCCAATGCAAGATGGCGTCACTATAAACACTCGCCTGCGCCAGAACGGGCCGGGCCGACCATCAGGCCCCACCGGGAAGAAGCCTTGGACCGACCATCAGGATCCACCGGGAAGAAGCCTACCGGCGCAATAGGCCATGACGTAAAAAAAAAAAAATAAATAAATAAAATAAAAAAAAAAGTCGCCGACGTCATAGCCAGTGCATTTGCTGTTGTGTCTAAGGGGAACTCTAGGGTCTAGACCTCCCGAAGTACGCAGGCAATTGGAAGAACAGGAGAGAGGCCAGCTAGACTGCTCATCTTTCGACACTGAGATACACAACGTTCCATTCTCCATGCGTGAACTACAACCAACTCTTTCCCACTGCAACGACACCTCGCTGCGCCCCAATAATATCCCATATACCATGATCAGACACCTTAGTCTTACCACCACGACTCAGCTGCTCCAAATATACAACAAACTTTGGCAGACTGGCATCATACCAAGTGAATGGCTTCCCATCCGTAAACATGGGAAGGATGGTTCACAGCCCTTACACTACAAACCCATTGCACTAACATCCTGCCTATGCAAACTCCTGTAGAAGATGGTAAACCTCCGTTTAGTTCACCATCTAGAGATCAATGGCCACCTGTCTCCTTACCAGTCAGGGTTTCGGACGATGAGATCAACAGTAGACGCCCTTTTGCGTGTTGAGTCAGCTATATGCCGCTCGTTTGCAGACAGACAACACATCGTATGCATCTTCTTTGACCTCGAGAAGGCTTACGACATGACATGGAGATATGGGATACTAAAGCAGCTCCATGACTTTGCTTTCCGTGGACGGATGCCAAAGTTTACTAAGGGGTTTCTTGAAGATAGACTTTCCGAGTCAGAGTTGGTACCTCATGCCCACCATCCTATGAACAGCAGGAAGGAGTTAGGCAAGGAAGTGTCCTCAGTGTCACCCTCTCGGCGGTGGCCATAAATGGTATTACAACATCGCTCCCTGAGAGGGTGTCGTCCTCCATCTATGTCAGCTACCTGGCAATCTGGTATTCAGTTTTTCGGATGTCCACCGCGGAGCGAAGACCACAATATGCCATCCACAGGACATCCAGATGGGCGGAGAAACATGGCTTTCGATTCTCACCTTCCAAGTCGGATGCCATGCACTATTGCCGCCTGAGAGGCCACCATCGAGACCCTGATCTCATCATGTGCGGATCACGTCTTCCTGTTGCGGAAGAACACAAGTTCTTGGGATTCGTCTTTGATAGGCGCCTCACATGGCATGAGATCTCTCGATCTCTTTCCTGTTCTGTCATGCACTTCTTGGGGCGCTGACCGCACAGTACTCCTACGCCTTTACCAGGCATTCATCAGGTCGAGACTGTACTACGGCTGCGAGGTATACACATCGGCAACAACCGCCCGCCTCAGCACACTTGATGCAGTCCATCACGCTGCAGTCCAACTGTCAACAGGTGCCTTTAGATCACCCCCCTTATCAAGTCTTTTAATTGACGCAGGAGTGCCACCCTTGGGCTTACATAGAGACGGACTCCTAATCAAATTCTAGTACAGACCACAACGCCAACCTAACAACCCTGCATACACCGTTGCTTTAGAAAACAATATAGATATGATGTACAGAAACAAATCTCTCCTTCCTCGCCCCTTTGGTTTCCGTGTCCGGAATGTCATTGGGGATCTTTCACTACCCTACTTCCCTATAGCAGTTTACCAGGTACCCCCCCCCACACCCAACTATACATTTCTGCTCGTACTTCAACCTCAACAAAGCAAGCATCTCAGCGGGAACTGCTCGACAGCTGTTCCTGTCCCACATTGCTAGTCACGTCACATCTGTACCAGTATACACCGACGGGTTCAAATCCGATGCAGGCGTTGGATTTGGAGCTGTCTTTCCAGACTTTTCCCGTTCTGGAATTTTACCTGCCCTAGCCTCAATTTTTACCGCAGAACTATCTGCCATTCTTTTAGCAACTCGCACCTTCTTCACTTTGCCTGTTGATACTTTTCCTCTCTATTCTGCCTCACATGCAGCCCTGTCCGCAATAGAAGATTTTAGGAGCACCCATCCTATCGTTTTAGATATTTTTAGCTGGCTAGTTCTAGCAAAAAGGCTTGGGCATCAGCTGACCTTCTGTTGGGTACCTGCCCACGTCCCTGTGCGTGGTAATGAGGAGGCCAAAGAGGTGGCGCGGGCCGCTGCTTCTCGCCCTCCCTCACAGTGCGCTCTTCTGTTTAGGGACTTGCATCCCAGCGTGCGGTCTGCACTCCAGAGGGTGTGGCAGCGCAGGTGGGCGACTGTTATTGCCACGACAATGATGGGGGAAGTCACAACCAGGGCTGTGCGTCCCTGGTCGTATTCCCATATAAGAATATTAGAAGTCGTAAGAGGGAGACTGTCCTGGCCCGCCTTAGGGTGGGTCACACAAGATACACACATGACTTCCTCATGTCCCGGGGAGTTCAGCCCTACTGTGATGACTGTTTGGTCCCCCTGACAGTTCGAACTTGCTGGTCGAGTGCCCCAGTCTGGGGGACCTGCGAGAGCAGTACCTCCCCCGGTGTCGGGGCGGAGATGGGAGTTTTTCTCTCTCTTTGGTGCTATGGAAGAATGCACTCTACCCGGGACATGACGTCTATGGCTTCCTACAGGAGGTTGGCGCCCTAAACCTATAGGTTTCATTAACCTTTTATTGTTTTTTTTTTACCGTTTTTATTTTTTTACCGGTTTTATATAGTTTTATAATATTTTATTCTATATTAGATTCAGCGTCATATGACCCCGCAGTTGAGGCGCCAAGACAGAACGCCTCAATAATCACCATCATCATCACTCATACGCTGACGACTCCACTCTGCACTTCTTTCAACAGAAGACCCTCTCAACAGGAATTACAAGACTCCAGACTGGAGTCTGCAGAAAGCTTAACCTCAGACTTTGCTATCATTTCCGATTGAGCTAAAAGGAATTTTGTGTTCTTTAATGCCTCAAAAAACAACTTTCTCCACCTATCAATTCGACACAATCTTCCAAAAACCTATCCCCTATTCTTCAACAATACTCACCTGTCACCTTCTTAAACACTAAACAACCTCGGTCTATCCTTAACTCAAAATCTTAACTGGACACTTCACATCTATTCTCTCACTGATTCAGGTTCCTCGAGGTTGGGCGTTCTGTATCGTCTCCGCCAATTCTGCTCCTCCGCACAGTTGCTATCCATATACAGGAACCTTGTCCGCCCTCGTATGCATCTCATGTGTGGAGGGGCTCCACTCACACAGCTCTCATGGGCAGAGTGGAGTCTAAGGCTCTTCGTCTCATCAGGTCTCCTCCTCTTACTGATTGTCTTCTACCTCTTATATTCCGCCGCCATATTGCCTCTGTATCGTCTAGCGATATTTTCGCGCGGACTGCTCTTCTGAACTTGCTAACTGCATACGCTTCCGCTCCCGCGGCCCCGCCGCACACGATTTTCTACTTAAGGTCATCTCTTTACTCTCCAATCCCTTACGCACGAGTTAACCAGCATCTTCACTCTTTCATCCTTCTAGCATGTAAACTCTGGAACAATCTTCCCTCATCTGTATTTCCTTCTGCCTACGACTTGAACTTTTTCATGAGGAGGTTATCATTACACCTCTCCTCCCAAAATTGACCTATCTTTCGGCCTTTCCTCTTAGCTTTTGTAAGAACAGGGAATAGCGTTTTTTTTTTCATTATTGTTTCCTTTTTATTGCCCTTGAGCTGTCCCCTTCGCTGTAAAAAAAAAAAAAGTTAAAGGTTATTACATGGCGGCCATCTTGAATTGGCTAGAAGGCAACCTTCCAGTATCTTTTGGAAGTGGCTCCCATAAAATAAAATAAAGTGATATAAGGCGATGGATGGCACACACAAAAGAAACGGTGCTTTTCTCCGGCATGTCCACTTTCATCTAAAACCTGGCCTTAAGCCCTCTGACTAGTGGTCTTTCGTCGATGGGCGGATCAACATCCACCACCTGCAACCCAGCAACTTGAAGCTGCCCTGTTTAATGGTCCGCCGTGTACACACACTCAAAAAACTATCGTTACAGTGGGGTCCGACGAATTTCACACTGAGCAACCCGGTGATCTCGGTAGGATTGATAAGAGTGCGATCACCCCCACCACCTCACACAGACACTGAGATACCAAATATCACCATAATATTAACGGAGTGATTTGAGTGCCACTTTATATTCACTAATTACTAAACAATAATGCTCATATGATATAAGTGACAGCGGTGGATAAAAGTATTCTCCCATGTCAAAGACAAAAACAACCATCAACGCATGTCAGATATAGTTCAGTTCATAATGTGCCATCCTGGAACTAATGCTTCCACTGAACGTGTCTTTTCTTTCATGAACAAGTTGTGGGCGTCTGAAAAAACGCAACTTTAAATTGCAATGCTACAAGCATCGCTGGTAAGAAAGATAAAGTTTAAACAGTGTTGCATGGACTTCTACAGGTTGTTTCAATCTACTCCTGGACTACCCTTCTCTCTTGTGCTGCCTCATTGCCTAATAAAAAGTGAGAACTTTGCGCGGTTTTTAAGTTGACGAATAAGGAATTTGGCGAGGGCGTTCAGAATTGCCGAAATTAGCCGTCTCTGGAGAAGAGTAGTTTATTGAATAGATTGCATGCAGGAGTTGATTTGTCTAACATGTTGGTATAATGACTCGCCGAGAATTATTAGAGAATTAATCTTATTGGGTGCATTCCATGATTGTTTCGAGATAGCGAATACTGTGACCCGAGCAGTGCATGCTACACTAGTGAAACCATTTCCAATGTTATCTTTCCATTTGGGTGATGTCAAGTTTATAATCCACTATAAATCTATCATAAGGGTTAGCTAAGTTTTACGTAACCTCCTAGGCTCAGTGGAGCCATATGTGGCGATCAGTCAGTGGGATTCACTCAGATATCCAAATCCTGAGTGACTAATCACCGCAAGGTGTTTATCATATTGTCTCCTAAATGGACGAAATTTTAATTCTTCACTTGTGCTCCAAACACTACAATAGTATAGCTACATAGCACAGATTAAGTGACTTCGACTAAGACTCCACCTGTGTGTTTCATGAAGCGTTACTGTGCCAGCTCAAATTCTACTGCTTCATTTACGAGTCCCGCTCACTTGGTTCAGGCAAGTGAACCCACACCCAACACACGCAGTGATACCAACATGAGTAGCCTGTTCTCAATGGCTTCGTCCTTGGTGTCAGTTTGTATCGTGCTGAATGTGTAATGAGTTTTTTGAGTGTGTGTACAATTACACAAAGTACTCAGCCCAGCGAGCCCTCTTCCCATCCATGTCCAAAACGTATAAAAGATATATATTTTTTTTTTTTACAGCAAAGGAGACAGTTCAAGGGCACACAAAAAGCAAACATTAATGAAAAAAAAAGCCCGCTACTCACTGCTCCTAAAAAGAATCCAAAGAGGTGGCCGAAAGATAGGTCAGTTTTGGGAGGAGAGGTGTCCTGATACCCTCCTCTTGAAAGAGTTTAAGTCGTAGGCAGGAGGAAATACAGATGAAGGAAGATTGTTCCAGAGTTTACCAGCGTGAGGGATGAAAGAGTGAAGATGCTGGTTAACTCTTGCATAAGGGGTTTGGACAGTATAGGGATGAGCATGAGTAGAAAGTCGAGTGCAGCAGGGCCGCGGGGGGGAGGCATGCAGTTAGCAAGTTCAGCAGCGCAGTCAGCGTGGAAATATCGATAGAAGATAGAAAGAGGCAACATTGCGGCGGAATTTAAGAGGTAGAAGACTATCAGTATGAGGAGGAGAGCTGATGAGACGAAGAGCCTTAGCCTCCACTCTGTCCAGAAGAGCTGTGAGGTGGAGCCCCCACACATGAGATGCATACTCCATACGAGGGCGGACAAGGCCCCTGTATATGGACAGCAACTGTGCAGGGGAGAAGAACTGGCGGAGACGGTACAAAACGCCCAGCCTCGAGGAAGCTGATTTAGTAAGAGATGAGATATGAAGTTTCCAGTTGAGATTTTGAGTTAAGGATAGACCGAGAATGTTTAGTGTTGAGGAAGGTGATAGCTGGGTGTTGTCAAAGAATAGGGATAGTTGTTTGGAAGATTGTGTTGAGTGGATAGGTGGAGAAACTGTGTTTTTGAGGCGTTGAAGGACACCAGGTTCTTCTTGCCCGGAAATAATAGTAAGGTCTGAGGCTAAGCGTTCTGCAGTCTCCAGCCTTGAGTCGTTAAGTTCCTGAAGGGTGGGTCTTCTATTAAAAGAAGTTGAATAATGCAGAGTGGAATCATCGGCGTAGGAATGGATAGGACAGTTCGTTTTGGAAAGAAGATCATCAATGAACAACAGAAAAGAGTGGGAGATAGGACAGAACCCTGTGGGACACCACTGTTAATAGATTTAGGAAGAACAGTGACCGTCTACCACGGCAGAAATAGAACGGTCAGAAAGGAAACTGGAGATAAAGGTACAGAGAAGGATAGAAACCGTAGGAGGGTAGTTTTGAAAGCAAAGATTTGTGCCAGACCCTATCAAAAGCTTTTGATATGTCCAGCGCAATAGCAAAATTTCAACGAAACGTCTAAGAGAGGATGACCAAGAGTCTGTTAAGAAGGCTAGGAGATCACCAGTAGAACGCCCTTGCGGAACCCTTTCTGGCGATCAGATAGAAGGTCTGAAGTGGAAAGGTGCTTTTGAATCTTCCGGTTAAGGATTGATTCAAAAGCTTTAGATAGACAAGAAAGTAAAGCTATAGGACGGTAGTTTGAGGGATTGGAGCGGTCACCCTTCTTAGGCACAGGCTGTATGAAGGCGTACTTCTAGCAAGAAGGAAAGGTAGATGTTGACAGGCAGAGGCGAAAGAGTTTGACCAGGCAGGGTGACAGCACGGAGGCACAGTTTTAAGGACAATAGGAGGCACTCCATCAGGTCCATAAGCCTTCTGAGGATTGAGGCCAGAGGGCATAGAAAACATCATTTTGAAGAATCTTTATAACAGGCATAAAGGAGTCAGAGGGGATGAGTAGGAGGAATATGCCCAGAATCGTCCAGAGTGGAGTTTTAGAAAAGTTTGAGAGAAGAGTTCAGCCTTAGAGATAGATGAGACGGCAGTATTGCCGTCAGGACTGAGGAGTGGAGGGAAAGATGAAGAAGTAAAGTTGGAGGAGATGTTTTTGGCTAGATGCCAGAAGTTACAGGAAGAGTTAGAGAAAGCAAGGTTTTGGCATTTTCTATTAATGAAAGAATTTTTGGTTAGTCGGAGAATAGATTTGGCACGATTTCGGGCAGAAATGTAAAGTTCATAATTAGCATTAGTTTGAAGGCTCTGGTACCTTTTGAGCTACCTCACTATCATTGACATCACGATAACAAGAGTGATTAAACCAAGGCTTTTTGCGTGAGGAGTAGAGAAAGAACGAGGAATGTATGCCTCCATTCCAGAGACAATCACCTCTGTGATGTGCTGAGCACACACAGAGGAGTCTCTATCCTGGAAGCAATAATCATTCCACGGGAAATCGGAAAAGTACATCCTCAGGTTGTCCCACCGAGCTGAAGCAAAATGCCAGAAGCATCGCCTCTTCGGTGGGTCCAGAGGGTGTACAGGAGCGATAGGACAGGATGCAGAAATAAGATTGTGATCGGAGGAGCCCAACGGAGAGAACAGTTTGACAGAATAAGCAGAAGGGTTTGAGGTAAGGAAGAGGTCTAGAATGTTGGGCCGATCTCCAAGACGGTCGGGAATACGTGTAGGGTGCTGGACCAACTGCTCTAGGTCGTTGAGGATAGCAAAGTTGTAGGCTTGTTCACCAGGATGGTCAGTGAAAGAGGATGAAAGCCAAAGCTGGTGGTGAACATTGAAATCTCCTAGGATGGAGATTTCAGCGAAGGGAGAGTGGGTCAAGATGTGCTCCACTTTAGAATTCAAATAGTCAAAGAATTTTACATAGTTGGTAGAGTTAGGTGAGAGATAAACAGCACAGATGTATTTAGTAATAGAATGACAGTGAAGTCTTAACCAGATGGTGGAAAATTCAGAAGAGTCAAGGTCGTGGGCACGAGAGCAAGTGATGTCGTTGCGCACGTAGTTAAGATGGAAAGCCCTCCAGTAGAAAACCTCTTGCGCAATATTTCCGGGTGATAAGAGAGAAGTTTGCAGTTGATAGGAGCTGAGAAACTGTTTGAAAAGATTATAAAAAAGAAAGAAAGTCTATAGGACAGAAGTGTGAAAATATATCTTGTCACCATTTTTCAGGCACATGTTGTATATACGCGTACCCCCAAAAAGAAAGAAAAATATTGAAAGGCTGAGACGAAAGTAGTTTGACCAAGCAATGTGTCAGCACAGCAGGACAATTTTTAACGGGAATAAGAGGAACTCCATCGATTCCATAAGCCTTCTGATGTTTTGGTCAAAGAAGACATGTAAAATATAACTCGTAAGAATTTTAATAACAGGTACTGTGAAATCAGAAGGGGTATGAGTAAAGGAAATATGTATGCCCTAAATCGTACAAGGTGGAATTTTCGGTATAAGTTTGATCGAATAGTTTTTGAAACAAAAAAGTAAATCCTCAGTTCATCTTGGCAAGCTGAAGCGTTATGCCAAAGTCACTGCTTCCTCAGTGGTTCCAGGGACAGAACAGGTGCGTTAGGACTGAAAACGGAAATAAGGTGATGGTTGGAGGAGCACAAAGGAAAGTAAGGTGTAAAAGATTAGTTAAGGATGAGAGGTTATAAAAAGGTCTTGAGCATGGCTACTCAACTGGCGGCCTGTGGTCCGAATCGGAACCTTCTGAGTGTTGGAGCTGGACCTCTGGCTCCAGGAGACGAAATTTAATGACATGAAGGTCCTGGCGATGAATTCTTGCAAGAGTATTTTCTCGACTGACTGGAGGGCCTATAGTCAGTCAAGGAAATACTCTTGCAGGGATCCATCGCCAGAACCTTCATGTTATTTGATTATATTTTTCTTCTCCTGGAGCCTGGGGTTCAGCTACGTACAATATTCATCCGGACCTCAGCATACGTTTGCTCATAATAGTTGACCTTTGCTCATAATAGTTGAGTAGCCCTGCTCTAGAGAGTTGGGCATGTACCCAATGCTGTCAGTGTTATGAATAGGGTACTCAACCAACTTCTCTTGATCAGCATAGCAATGTTCTTGGATTTCTCACCATGCCAGTCAGTGAAAAAGAATTCAAGACAATTTTTTTGTACGCATTGAAATCACCAATGATGGTGATTTCAGCGTATGAAGAGGGAGTCAAGATGCACTTTATCTACTTTGGAAGTCAAACAATAAAATAAAGTTATATGCTTGGTAGAATTAAGATAGAAACATCCTAAGGAATCAAGGTTGTGGGCATGAGACCAAGTGAGATCGTTGTGTACAGAGACGCAGCATCCACATTTGAACTGAAATTAGTAAGAGGGAAATGAAGAATGATGATGATAATTGATAGTTCACTGGGACGGATTACTGATGATTGGCAGTTCAGTGGGACTGAAGACTAAAGAAAGTTACTTAAGTTTGACCAATGACAAGTAGTGAAGCGCGACTGATAATTGGTTTTGATTGATTGATTTACTGATTGATCAATATATCTTGGCGCCGTAACAGCACTGGTCATATGGCGCCGGATATTATTTGTTTTATGTAATAGAAATCAAAGCTTGAAAACACGACACGGAAGGTTGCATAAAAACAATTAAAACCAAACCAGAAACAATATATATGTTAGGTCAACAATACATGCATAAAGTCTGTGGACCAATCCAGCCCGCTTTATATGAAGCAGTACCTCATGCCCCGGTTACTGACACTCATTTCCCAATACCAGGGCAAGATTGAAAGCTTCATCCCCATAGCCTATACTGGCATCGGGAAAAGCACTGCTCACAAAAGTCCCCCAGACTGGGGCATTCGACTAGCAAGTGGGATCAAACAGTCATTGCAGTAATGCTAAAATCCCCGAGTCATGAGGAACTCATGCGTTAAGCATGTGTGGCCCGTCCTCAGATGACTGAAGGTGATGTGGGAGTGATTAGTGACGATTTCCTGTGTGTGACTTATGACTGATGAGTGGTGACCAGTTATAATGCGGGTTTAATGACTGCTGACTGGTAAGTTGAGGTGAATTGAGAATAGTGCGTAGTTGTACATAGTGTAGTAGTTGTAAAGGTAAATGTATTACTGATGACCTGTGAGCGGTGATGAAGTAGGACTGGTTACTGATGACTTGAGTGGTGGTGAAGCGGCACTAATGAATGGTGACAGGTGGGGAGGAGGACATGATGACTAAGAGAGAAGCGGGGCTGATGACATGACTGGTGGATAAAGTGAGACTGGTAATGGTGTAGCGAGACTAATGAATGACGACTTGTGGTAATTGGGGATTGGCGATCGATGACAGATAACTGTGTGAAAGTAGGACTGATAACTGAATACACGTGTTGAAGCATGAGTTGTTATTGAATGCTGATGGTGAGATGGGATTGATTCCTGATGCCTTCATAACCAACAATCATGAGTCCCACCGTACCACTAGTCAACAGTCTTTCTGAAGTACCAATTGCCAGTCATTAGTCCGGCTCTGTCCCCGTCGAAGGGGAGTCACCTTGTCGTGGTGACGGGGCTTGAAGCGAGGTCAGCGGCACCACCTACCGTGGTGGCTTGCCCACCTCGATAGGGCTCGATGTCCATTGGCCTAGTGGACCAAGTGCTCCCCCCTCATCACCGGTAGAGGAGGCCTACTGGTGATGTTGCCCTCGCCCGCCCTGCCCTTTTACCACCCAGGGCAGGGCTATTGTCTCCCCATGTGTTTGCCGTGCGTGGCGTCCCGTATACTCCCCGTGCCCTCTCATCTGGGGGTTGACTCCACCGCGGGGCAGGGTGTAGTTTCCCTCGGTGGGCAACACGCTCCTTTGGTGGGAGGGTTGGGGTAAGACGGGCGGTTCAGTGTGGCCCCACTGAATCAATCGGCTGGTCATGCTGTCATTGGCTAGGGTCAAGTGGTCACTGCCGGGTGGGCGATCGCAACGGTCCCGCAGCCGCCGTTAAACACCTGGCAGTGGATGCGTATACTTCCCCATTACCCCTGGGGCTGTTGGGGGCGGTTTGGCTCCAATATTCAGCCTCCCCTTGTTGGGCTCCGTGGTGGTTGGGGGTGTGGGGGAGTGAAACACCTCCCCTGTGTATGGGTAAGTTTCCCTTGCCTCGGCCTGCCTCTCTCCCTGACGTCCGCCTGTCCCCGATTACCCCTACACGGTCCTCTCTCGTCGCCACCTTGGAGCCTTTCACGGCTCCTGGTGGTGCCGCTGGAAAGTCCCTATCTCCTAGAGGGGCTGACCAAGATAAGTCCGTGCGACACAAAAGTCCACGTGTGTCTGACAAGGCTGCCTCCCCATAGCTGGGCGTTATCGCGATAAGTTATCGCGATACTTTATCGCTGGTAACAAAATCGGGTTATCGGCCATCCGCTACTTATTTAAATATATATCGGTATCTTCGTTACTTTTGTGACCAAACTAGCGATAATCGCTATTTATTTCCGCCTCTCAGAAAGAAAAAAAGTTGTCTCCTCCCTACTGCGCATGCATGGCCCGGGCGCCCGGTGTTGTATGAAAAAACTTCCTGGTATGAAATATCTTCGGTGAAGAGATTTCAAACTTAGATCATCAACAAACGAATATGGAATATCAAATTTGAGGTTACACTGAAAATCAATATATCAAAGAGAAAAATCATTTAACTTTGCTCTAAAATGATTATTCACTGTAACATAAAATTTGATATTCCATATTCGTTTGTGAGCATGCCATGGTATTGAAGGCACCCGATGTTGTGTTATTTGGTGTCCCATCGTCAAAAGCTGGCGCTTTTGTTTACAAACACTGGTCTCTCGTGAACTACGCATGTTCAGACCAGTAAGCGTAGCCCTGTACAGTCTCACAAAGCTTTTTAACACATTAAGAGTTGCTGGTAGGCTGAATCAGACATACAGTAACTCCCGCCTTGCTGGTTCTAGAACGACACTCTGTACATATAAATACAACTAGTACAGTGTGTCGTACTAGGAACAACGAGATAATGGTAGTGGTACAGTATATCTGATTCAGCCTTCCAGCAACTTTTAATTACGGTTAAAAAGCTTTGTGAGACTGTACAGGTCTACGCTTGCTGGTCTGAGCATGCTCAGTTCACGAGAGACCAGTGTTTGTAAACAAAAGCGCCAGCTTTGACGGTGGGGACGCCAAATAACACAATACCGGTTCAGGCGTATCTAGTATTACCATCCATAGGTACGTGTCAACGTGCATGTGGTTTTCAGGTTTTGTAAGTTTTCTAAAATATAGATAATGAAAATTTGAATTCATCATTTTTGTTTTGTTTTTTTGAAATATCAATATAGTATCGTTTTCGCCTATCGGACTTATCGCTAGCTAGTATCGGAATTGTGGATTTATATCGGGCATCGGTTATCAGTTATCGCCTATATTTGTGTCTCCAGTCATCGATAAGGTTATCGGTTATCGGGAATAAGGTTTTCTGTTATCGTGCCCAGCTATGTGCCTCACATTCCGGGGGTAACTCTGATGTGCGCCCTTCTTCCAAGCTGGACGCACTTCAGATGGTGAATATCGATCCATCGTTTTCCTACCGTGCCTTGCACTCCTTGTTCAAGCCATTTGGCACAGTCCTTCGTATCCGTCTCATTTATGATGGAGACTTCAAGTCAAACAGATGCTGTGTGACCTTTGCTTCCAGCGCTGAAGCCCAGTCGGTGTGTGATCCTGTTGCGACTCTGCCTATCGCAGGTGCAGGATTTCAAGCAAAACTTCTTCGCTCTTCCAATATTTCGGACAGTGACATGGTCTACGTCCCGAATCTCTTTGAAGACGCTTTGTTAGAGCCAACTCCCAGGGACAGCCAGGTCCCTCCCCCTCGTTGGTTTGTTGCATACTATAAGAATGGGCGCGGCAACTTCATTCATGTTGCTAGGTACCTCGCCAAAGAAATTGGCACGATCCCTGAGGGGAATCTGAAAAAGTATGGGAAGGGGGTGTTAGTCAGGGCTAAAGATATTACTCAAGCTAAAATGCTGCAACATCTACCATGCCCTGCTGACAACATGTTTGAAACGGTCAAAGCACACCATACCTTCAATTATAGTAAAGGCAGTATATATAATCATGACTTCTATGAGTTCTCTGAGGAGGAAATACTTGGGATGTGCCCTAGTTATGTTCATAAGGTGTCCAAGATGAAGGGTTCAGCTAACATGATACTTCTCACCTTTTTTGGTTTACCCTCCTTGACCGTGTCAGTATTGGCCCTCTCCATCTTCGGGTAAAGCCTTTTGTTGACCGCCCTCTACAGTGTTTTTCATGTTACGGGTATGGTCATGGTAAGAAATACTGCACTGAGCCTTCTCGGTGTGGTAATTGTTCTGCATTAGCCTCACACTCCACGGCGGAATGTTAGTCAGATGCTTATTGCTTCTATTGCCAGGATGCTCACCAGTTGTCTTCCAGACAGTGCCCACGATATCGCCTGGAACAGGATATTTTGCAACTTGCAAATAGTCAGTTTATCAGCCTTGGTAGTGCGCGCCGTGAACTCCTCTACCGCCAGAAGACCGGTACTGGAGCAAAGACGTACACCTCATCGCTAGGCACTCGCTCTTCTGCCCAGGCCGCTGCTCAGGTGTCTTCTACGGTTTCCTCCCGGCCCTTTGAAGCTACTGTTACTACGTCCCATAATAGATTTTCCCTTTTGTCCTGTGATTCTGTCGAGTCACCTCCAGGTTCTGATGGGGCTTCTCCGGCCTCGTCCCAGGTGATGCATGTTGATGTACATGCACCTCACATTGCTTCGCCAAAGTCCGCCAGAGGTATGAACAAGCGACATCGCGGTTCTACAGATTCAGTTGAATATGTGCCGCCAACTAAGATTACTGTAGGTATACATGATTCTGGGGTTTCCCATGAAAGGCCTATGGAGGAAGATGCGGAGGCTCATATTGAGCTTGCTGCGACCCCCTCTGTTCTAGTTCCTGTTGCTTCTAGTGGTTTTCCTGATCGGGATATGGAAACTGAGGAATCCCTTGCAAGGAGATAGTGTTGGGAGCCCTCCCCGCGAGCATGTAGCTTCGGGGAGTGGTGTGCGGTCTGGCTCTAGTAGTGCGGCGTCCGGAGGGGGCGCAGGTTCCTTTGTTGGGAGAAAGCTCGAGGTCCCTCGACCCGGCTCCTCTCGGGTCCCAGTCTCCTCTTCTCGCCGTATTACCGTACCGAATCAGGTGGGTAGAAGGCAGTCTCTTTCAGGGGCTCGCCTGGAGCGCACTCGTAAATAGACATCTTCCGACTCCTCCGGTGGAATTGTAGAGGCCTACGGGCCTCGTGGGAGGAACTCCGAGCATTGATATTTCGGTTTTCTCCTGCTTGTCTTTGTTTACAGGAGACAATGCTCGGAGACTACACTCACTCTAGTCCTCTTGGGTATCGTGCCGTTTACAGTACCCCTAATCCAGGACAGGGCCACAATGGTGGCACCGCCATATTCGTTCGCTGTGATATCCCTTCTGTCCCATTACAACTTCACTCAACGTTGCAGTCTGTTGCTGTTAAGGTTTATTTGGGCAAATTTTATACATTATGTAGCCTTTATCTCCCTCCTGGTGTTCCTGTTGACAAACACGATCTTGACGACCTGGTGCAGGAACTTTCCTCGCCTTTACTTTTATTAGGGGATTTTAACGGTTGCTATCCGTTGTGGGATGATGGTGCTACCAACCCACGCGGACTTTTAGTGGCTTCTTTTATTGAGGATCAGGGATTAGAAATTTTAAACTCTGGGGAGGTGACACATTTTCATAGCCAGACTTGTACTTTTACCTCTATAGATCTTTTACTTTGCACTTCTAATTCTCTTCCTGATTTTCGTTGGCGGGTCTTACCGGACTTGTATGGCAATGACCACTTTCCAATTTTATTGTAACGCATTGATTCTGTACCACAGTCACGCCTTTCTCGCTGGCGTCTAGATAAAGCAGACTGGCAGCGATTTACGGAACTTAGCTCCTCTCTTCGTCCGTTGGCTGATTTTTGGAACTTCTGACGAGGCTGCATCCTATTTCACTGATGCCCTACATTCTGCAGCCCTTCAATCGGTCCCCAGGACGTCTGGCCAGTTCCCTAAATGTCCTGTTCCCTGGTTGAACGCCGCTTGCACTACTGCTGTGCAAGAGAAGCGTGCTGCATTCTCTCGACTTCATCGTCACCGTGGGGACCCCCAGTGTTTGGATGCTTTTCGGTGAGCGCGTGCTCGAGCACGACGCACTTTCAAGGAGACTCAACGAATTGCTTGGAAGGTTTATCTTTCTTCCATCACTACCAGAACTACACTCACAGAAGTCTTTAACAGAGTTTGTAAGATCTCTGGGAAGTTTTCCCCCCCTCCCCCTCCAGTGCTATCGCATGCAGGGGAGACGGTGGCGGACCCTAAGATTGTTGCTGACCTATTCGCCAAGCACTTTGCCAGTGTCTCTAGGAAAGATCCTACTGCACCAGGGGCTCGTCATCGCCGGGATTTGGAATCACTCGGCGTTAACTTCGCTTCCGCCGGAGGGGAATCTTATAATATCCCATTTTCTCTCTCCGAGTTGAAGACGGCTTTATCCCAGTGTCATGATTCCTCGCCAGGTCCAGACGACATCCCTTATGCTTTCTTACGCCACATGTCTGACTGTGGTTTTACATTTTTATTGGATCTTTACAACTTCATTTGGCGTACCGGTGATTTTCCATCTCTGTGGAGTGTGGCTGTAATTCTCCCCATTCTGAAGCCTGGGAAAGATCATCTCCAAGCAACTAACTATCGTTCTATTTCTTTAACGTTCTGCATTTGTAAAGTGATGGAGAAGATGGTGAATGTCAGGCTTATGTGGTACTTGGAGAGCCGGCATTTATTGACCCCGGTGCAATATGGTTTCCGAAAGGTGCGGTCCACTTCGGATGCTCTTTTATCCTTGGAATCCTCAGTTTGTGAGGCGTTTGCCAATAACCACCACCAGGTGACCGTGTTTTTTGATCTGGAGAAGGCCTATGACACCGCTTGGTGTCATGGAATTTTAGTAGTATTTTACTAAACCTGTTTGAGTTTGGTCTTCGTGGCCGTCTCCCTGTTTTTATTCAGTAGTTTTTATCTCATCGTCTTTTACGGGTTAGAGTGGGGAGTACTCTTTCCGAGGTTTGTCCACTTGAGGATGATGTACCGCAGGGAAGTATTCTCAGTGTTACGCTATTTGCTGTGGCTATTAATGGAGTCGTTGGTGTCCTGCCTGATGGAGTTCATAGCTCCTTATATGTAGACGATTTATCCATTTCGTTTTCTGCGGCAAGGATGTCGTTGATTGAACGAAAACTGCAATTGACTATTAATAGAGTCGCCAGTTGGGCAAATACGCGCGGCTTTCGATTTTCGTCCTCAAAGACAGTAGCTATGCATTTCTGTCGTCTTCGAGGCGTTCATCCGGACCCTGACTTATATCTTGGTAATAGGCGACTGTCCTGTGTAGAGACGACTCGTTACCTCGGCCTTTTATTTGGTAGCCGTCTAACCTGGGTGCCTCATTTACGTTACGTTAAGGCGGCTTGTCAGAGAGCCCTGTGTTTTAGCTCATACCTCTTGGGGTGCAGACAGGGACACGCTACTCCTCCTCCACAGAACACTCATCCTTTCCTAGTTGGAATATGGCTACGAGGTATACTCCTCCACCAAGGAGGCTCACCTACGCGTGTTGGACTCAGTGCATCACGCCGGGGTCCGCTTGGCTACTGGTGCATTCCGGTCTTCACCGATACCTAGCCTCCTCATGGATGCTGGCGTCCTGCCTCTGGATTTGAGACGCCAGTCCTCTCTATTCCGTTGCTGGTTCCGCGTCCAACGCCTTCCAGAATCAGCTCCTTGTGTGTCAATTTTGCGGGATTCCCGTTCGCCTGCATATGATGAGCGACCTAGTCTCCCTAAACCTTTTGGGTTTCGGGTAGCGTCTGCCATGACACCGTTGTCTTTCCCTCCCATTCCTATCTGCCCTTATCGAGTACCTAGAGTTGGATAGAGTCAGCGCGCGACCTTCCTGAGTCAGCGCGCGACCTTCCTCAGTCAGCGCGCGACCTTCCTTGGGTTCACACGTGACTTTACCCCGCTGCTGTGTGGTGCCAACTCGCTCTTTCCTCTGTTTTCCTCTGCTTTCGCGGTGTGAGGCGTTCTGTGCTTCTGTGAACTGCTGCTGTACTGGAGGACTACAAAACCAGGAGGATTACCCCGCCTTCTACTACAGACCGCTAAGTGTTCTGATTTAGTATTTACTTAGTTAGATAGTGATCCACAGTTACTCCTAGGACAAGTGTATTAAGCTCCCCACATCTACACTAAATTCAACATTCTTTCACGCCAACCCAGTGCTACACGGTTTTATATTGCTTTTGTGTTTTTTATATTGCTTTTGTGTTTTCTTCTCCTTCTATTATTAGGATACTTTACTGTGCTGTGATAATAGGACTACGTGAATCAGGCGCGCTAAGCTACGTTAATTTCTAAGTCCACACAAAACACTAGATAATCCACTTTCCGCGCAAACCTAGTGAACACAGTTATTATCTTCTTTACATAAGTGATTTCTCAGTATATTAATATTGGCCTATGTTTTGTCTTGGTGGGTAGAAATAACCGCGCCTTTTTACCCGAGACACACCCTTTTCCCCGGGGAATTGACCTGACTGCGACCTCACAGCAGCTGTTGGTTTGTTTTCCTAGATACACATTTTTGACCTGACGACCTCACCGCAGCTGCGTACTTTGTTATCGTCTTAACGCGCCTAATTGTTTCCGTCTTGCCTCGCCCATACCTTCACCATGACGTCCCTCAAGCGTTGTTCTGGGTGTGGCCTTCGCATGGCCAAGCAGTACTTTCTTTACAAGGACGTTTGTAGGTTCTGCGTTAAGACTCAGAAGGATGATCAGAGGATCATAGAGTTAGAGAATAGGGTTACGACTCTCGCCGCCCAGGTACACTTACTGGTTAGTGCAGCAGCAACAAGCCCCGCCTCCTCCTCCTCCCCTTCCTCTTCCTCTTCTCCCTCGTCCTCCTCCCCTCTAGTATTGTCTTCACCCACACAGCAGCCCCTCCCATCCTCCTCCTCCTCCTCCTCGACCATCTCCGATCTCCCCGCTTCCCACCCCTCCTTCTCCTCTTCTTCCTCTTCTTCCTCCTCCTCCTCCTCCTCCTCCTCGCCTTCCTCATTCGTCCCCCCTCTCCCCTCTCCCCGCCCACCCTACTCCTCCTCCTCCTCTCCCTCTTTCTCCTCCTTGTCCTCCGCCTCTTCGCTCGTCCCTCCCTCCCACCTGTCCTTCACCTTCCCTTTCCCCCTCTTCCTCCTACCTCTCCTCGTCCGTTCCTCCGTCCCCCACCTCACTCTCCCTTTCACCTCCTCTTCCTTCCTCCTCCTCCTCCTCCTCCTCCCCGTCCCCCTCCTCCTCCTCCTCCTCCTCCTCCTCCTCCTCCTCCGCCTCCAATTCCTCGCCTTCCTCTTCCGTCCCCCCTCTCCCCTCTTCCCGCCCACTCTCCTCCTCCTCCTCCTCCTCTCCCTCTTTCTCCCCCTTGTCCTCCGCCTCCTCGCTCGTCCCTCCCTCCAACACCTGTCCCATACCTTCCCTTTCCCCCTCTTCCTCCTCCCTCTCCTCGTCCGTTCCTCCCACCCCCACCACACCTCCCTTTCTCCTTCTTCCTCTTCCTCCTCCTCCTCCCCCTTTCCACCTTCCACCTCTTCCACAATTTGTCCTCGTTCTTCACAGCAGGTCCCTCCCCTCCCCCCTTCACCCCCCCCCTCCTGGCCCCTCTTCCGACCGTCGGGTTCTTGTTGTTGGTGATAGTCAGGTTCGTTATGTTGACAGGTATTTTTGCTCCAAGGATAAGAACAGGACGAGGGTGTGTTTCCCAGGGGCAGGGGTGGGCCATATATCAGACAGGATTGAGGCGTGTATGGCAAGCGAGGGATCGAACTCCATTGTCTTTCTCAGCTGTGGCGGAAACGACGTTTCTCGTGTGCCAAGCGAGGACCTTCTCAGGCGTTTTAGAGAATTGTTAGGCAGGATACGTGACGCTGGTGGGTCGCCAGTAGTGTGTGGCGTCCTGCCAAGGAGGGGCGTTGGCGATGGATGGCTGTCCAGGGCGATAGCAGTGAACAGCAGACCTGCTGAGCACTGCGAGCGAAATGGGTGGCTGTTCGTCGACAATTGGGACCTCTTCTTTGGCAACGACGCCCTCTACGCCCGTGACGGGATACACTTGACGTTCAAGGGTGTTGAGGCTCTCTCAGACTCCCTTGAGCGAGCACTTGGTACCCTGAGGGATTTTTAGTATAGGCGAGGGAGGAGTAATGGGAGCAATGGGAGGAGTAATGGGAGGGGACATCTAGCTCATAATATAACCAGGCAGCTTAGAAGTAATTCTAGGGGAGTAACAGAGGACGGGCTAAGAATCTTCTATACTAACAACAGGAGCCTCAGAAACAAGATAGACTTACTAAGGGGTGAAGCTTGTTCAGAAAATTTTGACATAATAGCGATCACTGAGACATGGATAGACACTGCTAATAGAAATTTTAGATCAGAATTTGAAAAAACGGGTTATCAGATGTTTCACAAAGACAGAAGGGGCAGAAAGGGAGGTGGAGTTGCGCTATATGTTAAAGACTCACTTAAATGTTTAGTTAACAAATCAGTCAAAACTAACATGGATTCAGAATCAGTTTGGGTGGACGTTTACAAAGGGAAAGAAAAACTAACTCTAGGAGTTATATACAGGCCACCCAACCTTAACAGGCAGGACACGAGTATATTACTACAGGAGATTGGCAGGGCGAGTATGAGTAGAAATGTCTGCGTAATGGGGGACTTTAATTATAGGAATATAGACTGGGAAGATCTAGTGGGTGACCTGGAAGCCGAGGACTTTCTTGAAGTTATACAAGATAACTTCCTTAAGCAGGTAGTTACTGAGCCTACCAGAGGAGATAACATATTAGACTTAGTCATAACCAATAATGGGAACTTGCTACGTGAGTTGGAGGTGGGCGGAGAGTTAGGAAATAGTGATCACAGAACGGTTCGTTTTAGCTTAGACTGGGCGGTAACCCGCGAACCAAACCCAGTGTTAGTGCCAGATTTTAGAAGAGCAAACTACGAGGGGCTTCGAAGACATCTTGAAGGGGAAAACTGGGATAATTTAGGGATTCATAAGGGCCAGAACTGCGGATTAGAGAGCCAGGAGAACCAGGTAGAAATGTCTTACAATAATTTAGTTAGAGTAATAGTAGAGGGGCAAGAACAGCATATACCACAGCGAACACTTAGAAAAGAAAACAATGATCCTAAGTGGATGACTCGTGGACTAAAACACGAGATTGGGTTAAAGAAGGGAATTTATCAGAAAATAAAGAATGGGGAAACACATCTCAGGGGCCGGTACGTCGAACTATCTAGATTAGTTAAGAAAAACACCAGGATAGCAAAAAAGAACTATGAGATCAAAGTAGCAAATGAGGCGAAAAGTAATCCTAAGGGCTTCTTTCAGATGTATAGAACAAAAACACGGGAGAAAATTGGACCGCTGAAAACAAACACAGGGGAGCTAGTAGAAAATTACGAAAATATGAGCACATTGTTGAACGACTACTTCCTTTCAGTATTCACACAGGAGGATCGAACGACTATACCGGAAAGAGTTCAGGTGTACGAGGGCGGGATGGCGACAAATTGAGGGATATAATCATTACCAGGCAAGTAGTTCAGGATGAGATAGATAAGCTTAAGAAGAACAAGTCGCCAGGTCCTGACGGGATATTTCCGAGGGTATTAAAGGAGTTAGGTGATATAATCAGTGACCCACTAACCGACATCTTTAAGATGTCGGTAAATACAACTATGTGCCGAGCCTATGGAAAGTAGCTAATGTGACGCCGATTTTTAAAAAGGGGACAGGTCAGTTGCTTCAAACTATCGCCCAATTAGCTTAACATCGGTTATAGGGAAGATGCTGGAGTCCATAATAGCCAGGAACATTCAGGAGCATTTAGAGAAACATAGCTTAATTCACGACTCGCAGCATGGGTTCACAAAGGTAGGTCATGCCTCACCAATCTCTTGTCCTTCTACAATAAAGTATTTGAGGCGGTTGACAGAGATGAAAATTATGATGTAATCTATCTTGATTTTAGTAAAGCGTTTGACAAAGTTCCTCACCAACGACTGTTGCTTAAATTACAGGCTCACGGAGTAGAGGGTAAAGTTTTGAACTGGGTCAAGGCGTGGCTTAGCAATAGGAAGCAAAGAGTGCAAATCAATGGTAAAAGATCTGACTGGGGATGTGTTACGAGTGGGGTCCCACAAGGTTCGGTATTAGGTCCACTTTTGTTTATTATTTATAACAATGACTTAGACACAGGAATTAGTAGTGATGTTAGTAAATTTGCAGATGATACCAAGATCGGTAGAGTAATTGAGTCGGATCAGGACGCTAGTATTCTCCAAGGTGAACTCAACAGATTATATGACTGGGCGGATAAATGGCAGATGGAGTTCAATGTAGGGAAGTGCAGTATTCTGAGTGTAGGTAGGAACAACCCCTCACATAACTATTGCTTAAATGACACTCTCATAAGTAGGTCTGGGTGCGAGAGGGATTTAGGGGTCTTAGTGAGTTCTGATCTCCGTCCAAGGGCACAATGCATTCAAGCTAGAAATCGAGCTAATAGGGTACTGGGATTTATTTCAAGGAGCGTAAGCAACAGAAGCCCCGAAGTCTTCCTCAAATTATATTTAGCATTAGTTAGACCTCATCTTGACTATGAGGTTCAGCTCTGGTCACCCTACTATAGAATGGATATCAAAATGTTAGAATCGGTGCAGAGGAGGATGACTAAGATGATTCAGGGGTTGAGAAACTTGCCATACGAGGAAAGACTCAAACAGTTAAACTTGCATTCTCTAGAAAGGCGAAGGGTGCGTGGAGACATGATCGAGGTTTATAAATGGATGAAGGGCTTTAATAAGGGAGACATTCATAAGGTTTTGTTGGTAAGAGAACCGGGTAGGACACGAAGTAACGGGTTTAAACTGGATAAATTCAGATTCAACAGGGACATAGGCAAAAATTGGTTTACTAACAGGGTGGTGGATGAGTGGAATAGGCTTAGCAGTCATGTGGTGAGTGCCAATACAATTGTCACATTCAAAAATAGACTAGATAAATTCATGGACAGCGATATTAGGTGGGGTTAGATACACGGGAGCTTAGGGTCAAAGGAGCTGTCTCGTACAGGCCTACCGGCCTCTTGCAGACTCCTGCGTTCTTATGTTCTTATGTTGCCCGGTGTATCCCTGTGTTCTCCCACTATAGATAGTAAGAGGGATTTACCGCCATCTGCGTCCCGAGCCTTATTTTTAGAGCATTTCACTGAACACTCGGACTCCATCCCTGTCTTTACTGATGGCTCTAAATTGGATGCTGGAGTTGGCTTTGGTGTTGTGTTCCCCTCCTTCTGTCGGGGAGGTAGTTTTTCCTCTGTTGCTTCTGTATTTACTGCAGAGCTGTCTGCAATAGTCCTCTCTCTAAAGATTATTTTTACGCTTCCTGTGGACTCTTTTATGATCTTTAGTGATTCTCGTAGCGCTCTTTCTGCGCTGGGCTCCTTTACTCCCTCTGTTAATCCCCTAGTTTTATCTGCTCTCGAGTGGCTGTATTTGCTCAGCAACAGGGGATATCGCGTTGGGTTTTGTTGGGTTCCAGGACACGTTGGCGTACCCCGGGAACGAACGAGCTGATGGACTTGCAAGGGAGGCAGCAGCTAGAGCTGCCCCTCCTAGTGCTGTCCCATGTACAGATATGTTTCCAGAGATTCGCAAGGCAATTCTTGCCAGTTGGCAGGAGAGGTGGAATGCTCGGGGTGCGACTTCCATAATGGGAGAAATTACCAGGACTGTGTCTCGTCCTTGGTCATACGAAAGTGTCCGTGACCGTCGCTCGCAGACAGCCTTGACCCGTCTTCGGACGGGTCATACGCGTCTAACACATGGTTACCTCATGTTCCGGGGGGTACAGCCTTATTGTGATGACTGCTTGGTTCCCCTGACTGTGCGGCACTTGCTGGTCGAGTGCCCCAGTTTGGGGGACCTGCGAGTGCGATACCTGTCGCAGTGTCGGGGAGAAGACGGATCATTCCGTCTCTCGCTGATGCTGGGAGGGAGCTGCCTTTCCCCGGGACATGAGGTAATTCTCTTAATGGAGAAGGCTGGCCTTCTCCATGAGTTATGACCGTTTTCTCTGTGATTCGTTTCGTCTCGTTTTGTTTGGCTTTGCTCTTAATTTACTTTTTAGGTTCCTTTTTTTAGCCCTTTTAGTTTAGTTTAGTTTTTAGTTTTTTTTGTTTTTAACTCATTGAATGCGGCGCCATATGACCCTGGCTGTTGCGGCGCCTAATTGAAATCAATCAATCAATCAATCCGGCTCTGCCACCAGTCAGCAATCATCACTCCCTCTCTGTCACTAGTAATCAGTCATCATTCACGGTCAACCACCTTTTATAAGTCACCAGTCCCACTTCACCACCAATTATCAGTCATAAGTTATCCGTCCCACTCAACCAGTCATCACTTATCAGTCACCAGTCATCATCCACTAACAGTCATCAGTCAATAATACCGCTACACAACCAGTCTCCTTATTCATAATTAACAATATACCACCAGTCATCAGTCACCATTTTCCCTCTACTACCAGGTGTCAGTCGTCACCTCTACTTAACACGTCCGCTGCGAATGGCACGGATTTCGCCTTCACTGGTAGCCTGGTGAAATATGCTCCCAGGTCTTTCTCTCCCTCTGTGTTTCCCATGTGGTATTGATGTGCTAGATTTCCCCTCCCAAGGTGCAGGACTTCACATTTTTCTTCATTGAATTGTAGCAGCCACTTTTTGCTCCACTCCTGTAGCTTGGTGATGTCTCCTTATAGGAAATCCGCAGTCAAGGGGTTAACTACCAGACATCACTCATCAATTCCGCTCCACTACCAGTCCAACACCAGTGCCTCTCCAGCCGTCAGTCCCGCTTAAGCTTAACCTCCAATCATCACTAATGAGACCCAATTTACAGCTGGTCAACACTCATCTGACTCGCCTTACTACCAGTCAATACCCATCAATCCAGCTCAATCACCAGTCATCAGTCATCATTGCTCAGTCCGATTCTACCAATTGTTTGCAGTCAAAAGTCGTGATTCTGCACCAGTCTTTCGTCATCAGTCCCGCTCCACCAAAAGTCATCAATCATCACTAGATAATTTTACAGTAAAGGAGGCAGCCCAGTGGCACAAAAATAAATGATGTAAAAATGCCCACAACCAAATATCCAGCATCAGTTCCGACCCACTACCAGCTGTCAGTCACTTATCACCACTCATAAGTCATCAGTCACTCTCCCTTACCTATCATCCCGCCTTCTCACTCCTCTACACATTCACCCTTTCTCTCAAATTTCCTGATCTAGCCAGTCACCCAGTCTTCGATCCTTGATGCTCGAGGTTTTAAAAAAAAACAGTGGATGTGACAGAAGCAGTAAAGTAGAAAAGTTTGATAACGAAAGTTGTACTCACGTTAAAGTTGAAGGCCCCAATGCCAATGCCGCTTGCTGCACCCGAGCTTGCCATGCCAATGAAATGCTCAGACCCAATGTTACTAGCGAAGAGGGAGGCGCCCACCTGCAGAAAAAAGTAAGAGAATCTCTAAGAGCAGTGTATGTGTGTGTGTGTATGTGTGTGTGTAATACACAAAGGGAACACAAAGGAAGAACAAACAACAGCAGACCTGCTGGTCCTTACGAGGTTGTTTGTGACAAGCTACACTAACTATCTAATCAAAGGTGGAAGATGAAGGACAGCAAAGGCGAAGGCTCCTCCCCACCCCCCATCCCTCCAGCCAAAGCTGGCAGGAAAGGAAAAAGAACCATGCAGCATGGAAAAACTGCATGGAATTTATCTAGGAAAGAGGAAAGAACTACCATTACTGCTACCACTAACCGGGCGATAAAAACGGACAAGGACACCAGTATTCGAAAGAACTTAACGTTATTACGACTATGAGTAATATCTTAGTTGCTGGTTGGATTAAAAAAACTTGTCTAATCTATTCTTGAAGGCCGTAACTGTTGTACTATCAACGACATCACAAGGTAGAGAGTTCCAAACATTAACAACTCGATTGAAGAAGAAGTGTTTAGCTTCGTGCGACGATAATCTTTTACCTTTTATCTTCAAATTGTGATTTCTTCTTGTTCTATTTGATCGATCAATTGTAAAGTAATCTTCCGCATTAATATCACTGAATCCTTTAAACATTTTAAACATTTCTATTAGATCGCCTCGCATTCTTCGTTTTGATAGGCTGAATAAATTTACTTCTTGAAGCCTTTGTTCATATGACAAATTTCTCAACCTAGGAATCATCTTTGTTACTCTTCGTTGGACCCGTTCCAACTTTTCTATGTCTTTTCTGTAGTAGGGAGACCAAAACTGTACACAGTACTCTAGACGGGGTCGAACCAACGAATTATGCAGTTTTAATATTACTTTTTCCGATTTATTATTAAAGACTAGTCCGATGAAGCCAACCAATTTGTTTGCAGTTTTAACTACCTCTGAACAATGCTGACTGGGCTTTAAATCGCGTGATTCCAAGATCCTTTTCTTCACTTACTGCAGAAAGTTGTTGGCCATTCATTACGTACCGAACGCGATTGTTATTTTTTCCGATGTGCAATACTACATTTGTCAACGTTAAATTTCATTTGCCATTGATTGGCCCAACTTGCAAGTCGATCTAGATCTGATTGTAAAGCTTCTTCGTCGAGTGTCGCAGTTACTTTACTAGCAATTTTTATGTCATCAGCAAATTTTGATACTTTGCAAGTGAGCCCATCATCGATATCATTAACATAAATTAAGAAGAGCATGGGGCCAAGCACTGATCCTTGAGGTACGCCGCTTTTGACATCGAGCCAGTTAGATGTAACACCGTTTAGAACTACTCTCTGTTTCCGCTCTGAGAGCCAGTCCGCAAGCCAATTGTGAATGTTACCCGAGATACCGTGCGCCAATAGTTTGCTGAGCAATCGTTGGTGGGGGACCTTATCAAATGCCTTTTGAAAATCCAGATATATGATATCTACTGATCTGCTTTCATCGAACACCTCAAAAATATAGTGAAAAAAAATCAAGTAAGTTAGTCAAACACGAACGCTTACTACGGAAGCCATGTTGCGAATTATTTATTGTATTATTTTCTTCGAAGAATTTCACCATATTGTCGCGAATGATAGTCTCCATTAACTTACAAACAATCGATGTCAGGCTAATTGGTCGATAGTTTCCTGGATGAGACTTGTCTCCCTTTTTGAAAATTGGTGTGACATTTGCAAGTTTCCAATCCGACGGAACCTTTCCAGCTGTTAAAGATTTATTGAATATGATGGAGAGCGGTTTACAAATTTGATGTTTGATTTCTTTTAAGACCCTAGGGGTAATTTTGTCTGGACCAGGAGCTTTAGTTACTTTAATCTTTTCAATTGTGCGTAAAATGTCACTTTCTACGATGAGCACGCCACTTAACATCTTTTCGGCCCTTCTAACCTCCGGCGGTTGAGGTGATAAACAATCTTCGTCGGTAAATACGGATGCGAAAAAGTTATTTAGGATTGTAGCGGTCCGATACCACAAGTGAGTGACTTTTTATTATTTACATAGCTAAAAAATTCTTTAGGATTAAATTTACTTGTTTCCGCTATATATTCTTCAAGATTTTTCTTGCTTCGTTTTATTAATTTCTTGGTTTCGCGGCGAATTCTGTCCAACTCTAGTTTGTCAGCCTCGCTCTGAGTTGATATGTATCTACTGTATACGCATTTTTTAAGAGATGGGCTATTTTGAATTTCGTTATTCCACCATTTTGGTTTCTTCTTAGAAGCTGAACGTCTGTTACGTTAGGGTACGCATATGCTTATGGCAATGCTCAATATTGTGGTGAAGGCCCCCCAAGATTTATTAATATCTGTTTCCGCCGTGATTTCAGTCCAGTCAGAATTATTTAGAATTGATCGGAGTCTTACGAAATTCGCTCTCTGATAATCAGGCATCTTTTCTTTGCTAGGAGTTACTTTACTTTCTTTCATATTGATGCTGAATGTGATTGTTCGGTGATCGCTAGAACTAAAAATTGGGCCAACATTTACTTCGTTAACTAGATCAGCTGTCGTTGAAAAGATAAGGTCAAGTATATTATTTTCCCGAGTCGGTTCTTGAACGTGTTGATGCAAATCACTTTCTAGTAAATTTGTGTACAGGTCGAGCCCTGTATGACAGTTCAACGGTTCACCCCATCTTTTCACTGGCAAGTTAAAGTCCCCAACAATTACTGCCTCGCAACTGCTACTTGTTTCTAATAAAAATTCACTTAATGCGTGGTCGATATCAAGAGTCTGCCTTGGCGGTCTGTAGATAAGTCCAATTACTATTTTACGAGATTTATTTTTAATTTCAATGAAGATCGTGTCTACATTGGTTATAATATCTGTTTTCACGGATACTGGATGGAGAGAGTTGTGGATATAAAAGATAACGCCTCCGCCCTGTCTGTTCTCTCTTTCATGACTAAAGATGGTATAACCCGGTAATCTATATTCCGCAATGAAATCTCTATTTGAAGTGTCTATCCAAGATTCTGTGACTCCGATGATGTGATAATGATTTGTAGCTGCGAGGACTTCTAAGTCTTCAAATTTGTTACGTAGGCTACGAGCGTTTACGTAGGACTGGGGAAGGACTGGGGGTGTCGCTCCTGAGCATATGGTACGTCCTATGACTTTGAAATTTTAGTATGTTGTTTGTTGTTGTTTATAAACATGATTTAGCGATTTTGATACGATATGGGTGAAATGGAAGGGGATACTAAAGCAACTTGACTTTTTTTTTTTTTATTTCACAGCTTTTATTTTTTTGTCGATCAACTTGAAAAAAATTGTAGAGAAACCTTGCTTATATATCTTTATTTTGATGGGAGGAAATTTTAAAATTCTTTTTAGTTTTTCATAAAAAAAAAAAAATAATAATAATAATTTTGGATGGACCCCTTTTTCATGCTTTTTTTTCATCTTTTCAAAATTTCCTCGCATCAAAAAATTACTCTTTAGTAGTTATTTTAAGTGGTATGTCACAAAAAACTCTCAGTGTTTTTGCTGATTTTTTGAAATTATTTTTAGTGAAAATTTTATGTTTTCGAGAAAACGGCTTTTGAATTTTTTTTCTCAGTTTCTTAGTGTCATGCCTATTGCAATGCTTAGATTGGCATGAAATTTTCACAGAATGTAGCTTATTCTGTCTTCTTCCTGGATTAGATATGGTATCTGGTCCCTCCGTTTATAAAAAAGGTATTAGTCACTCTAAGGTGAGGGTATCAGAAGGCACCACCTTCCTCTTTGTCGCCAGATTTTATCTAGTACTCTCCAGGTTGATATGATTCATCTTTTTTCTCTATTTTTCTCTTTTTCTGCTTTGGTGTTGCGTTTGAGGCTCTACGACTGTCCATCCACTTCATTGTGTCTTGTATTGATGACTGAGTTCCAAGGATATGAGTTATTATATTGGAGTCTTCGTATCCAAAGTTGTGCTCCAAGGCTGTGAGTCTTGAGATGAATTGAAGTCTCATTCTTCCACAAAATTTTGCTTTACTGCACTTATTCCAAACTTTAGCATGTATAGACTCATTAGGGTTTTGCGTAGCACCCTTCAGGCATCTCTGGAGAAGAGCAGGATCAGCAAGATCTTTATAAACTCCCTTTATGTACTGTAGTTTTTCCTTTGGGATTTTAGCCAGGTAGAGTTTCTTCTTCTTGTGGTCTTTTTCACTTTCAGGTAGTTTTAGAGCATCTGCTCTGTTAAAAAAGCACCAGGAATCTTCACCTTTTGGGCAACATTGGTGGTAGTGCTCCTTGTTTGTGGCTGACAGATGATAATATGTTGCCCATATTGCTCGTTGCATATCGTGCACATTCCCCTGTGAGTTGTCTCTGATTGCTTTCCCGTAATAGGATGACAGTTTATCTATTATGTCATCTGTGAGCATGTTGGCTCCTCCTAATATGCTCCTTTTCATTTTCTTTCCAGTCTTGGTGGTGATTACTTCGTATGTTTCTTTCTTGAGCTTCCTCAGTCTGGCTCCCATCCTCTTGCTCACATGGTTGATGCACTCTTCTTTGGTAACGGGGACTTCATAGGGGCCTTTTCCATCATTTAGCTTGCACACTGCATTGTAGGCACTAGAGTCCCCATCGCCGACAAAGGTGGTAAAGCGCATCTTGTAGTTTTTTGAGCGTGTCCAGATGCGTACTGCTATTTCGGGCTCCATTGCCCCAGCCTTCCCATCAAAGTTTTTGTGGCAGTCGTGTTCCCTCTGAGGCTTTTTGAGGCTACAAATATAACAATAGTTATAAAGGACATCAAGATCTACGACAATGCCAGTGTTGACTTCCATAGCGAACCCAACGCCGGCGTGGGATTTGTGCCCCCTCTTCATCCAGGAGCAGTCAAAACTGACGTCCACATCAAGGTTGCCGTCTTCATCAGGTGTGCGCTGTAGCCTTTCAGTGTAGTATTTCCATACTGCAGCTCTAGCCTCTGTCATCTTTCCTTCATAAATGGTGTGCATCTCCCCGTATAGTAGTCTGCAGTACGTGTTGAATGCTGCCTTATTCATTTTGTCTCCAGTTACGAGAGCTTGGTGTAATCTGACGCCCACATAACCAGTTCCAGTTACGAGGCTGCAGTACACTTGGCGTAGTTTGAGGTAGAGTAGTCGTATCCGCGTTTCCGATAAGTAGGAGGGGAGGTAGAGGAGATAACAGTGCGGCATTCCTTGCACACTGTCTTCAGGGTGTCGCCAGATCTTATGACCGTCACCTTCTTCCGACATGACTGCACTGGACACCTCTGCCTTTCCACTAGTGTGTCCAGTTGAGCAAGGGTGACAGGGAAGAAGTCTTGTGTCTCGGCAGGTTCAGGGGTGGTGGATGTGATATTAGAGAGAAGTTCTTGTCTTATATCGTACGTTGTCTTCCCTTTCGGTGCTAGTGGTGGTGTGGCAGGTAGAGGTGGAGAGGGTACTGGCGCGGGCTGTGTTGTCGTGAAGGAAGTGCTGGGTTGTGGTGGTGATGGTGGTGGTGGCTGGGTAGCGCTGGTGCTGGGTTGTGGTGGTGGTGGTGGTGGTGATGGTGGCCGCAGCTGCGAGGGTGTTGACTCACTAACGGGGGTTGAAGTCGAGATATAATTTTCAGCTTCCTCCGCTCGTCGTTGCCTCCACCGCTTCGATTAAGCCTTCCCTAAATTACCAGTCCTCTTCTGGACGTCTCTTCTTTTATAAGTCATACTTGAGTAAGTATGAGTAAGTGTTCTTGGAAAGTAAAGCTCGCTCGCAGACAGCTCGCTCGCAGACGCGTACCTCCTCTAAGGATAGCTGAGGTACACTGATTGTCCCTGAGGGCTGAGGCGACAAGGCGAGCCTGGCGAGGAGTGACTGCCCGCTCATATGTCACCAGAGTGTTAAATGACGAAATTTACTTCAAAAATGTTTTTATAATGGCGATTCTACACATATAAATGCAATTATACATAGCACATGTGGTGGCGCGCAAGGCGCCCTTTAAATCGACACGGCCAGCTGTTTAAATGCCCGCCTCGCGGGCTAGGGATTTAAATTATAAAAAAAAAAATATTGCCACATGATATTTTAAGATGTCTCCGTCATGTTGAGCGAAAAAAACAAATTTCTCAGATTTCTTTTTTATTCACTCAAAAATACCCCCAGTCCTTCCCCTTAATGTGATTCGAGTCGGGGGTTTCGCGAGCTGAGTTCTTCCTTACGGTGGAGCTGCTGGTGTTCTCGCCTCCGCGTTTTTTGGCTTTCGAAGAGCCACTTGGTCACAGAGCAGCCTCCCGAAACGGGCTGCTCCAACAGGGTTTAAGTGAATGCCATCAGGAAGGAACAAGTCTGAATCGTAGTAAAAATTGTTCCACAAGTTAGCGAACTGGACGTTTTCTTGTGAGCAAAGGGACTGAAGTCTGTTGTTTGTGCTGAAGGCCTTATTGTAAAAGTTAGATTCGACGCCGACCCTCGGGAGGATACCTGAGATTATGATGTTACTGGCATCCGTT
The DNA here is from genome assembly GCF_024679095.1 of Eriocheir sinensis. Taxonomy (NCBI): domain Eukaryota; kingdom Metazoa; phylum Arthropoda; class Malacostraca; order Decapoda; family Varunidae; genus Eriocheir; species Eriocheir sinensis. The sequence goes on along the minus strand of NC_066553.1, from coordinate 10,678,028 downwards.
TTACGTTTATACTGCTTGATCATGCGGCGGTGGCATGCAGTTAGCAAGTTCAGAAGAGCAGTCACCGTGAAAATATCAATAGAAGATAGAGAGGCAACATGACGGCGGAAATTAAGAGGTAGAAGACTATCAGTAAGAGGAGGAGAGCTGATGAGACGAAGAGCCTTAGACTCCACTCTGTCCAAGAGAGCTGTGTGAGTGGAGCCCCCCCACACGTGAGATGCATACTCCATACGAAGGCGGACAAAGCCCCTGTATATGGATAGCAACTGTGCCGGGGAGATGAACTGACTGAGACGATACAGAACGCCCAACCTCGAGGAAGCTGATTTAGTGAGAGAAGAGATGTAAAGTTTCCAGTTGAGATTTTGAGTTAAGGATAGACCGAGGATGTTTAGTGTTGAAGATGGTGACAGCTGAGTATTGTCGAAGAATAGGGGATAGGTGTTTGGAAGATTTTGTCGAGTGGTTAGGTGGATAAATCGGGTGCTGACACCCTGCCTGGTCAAACTCTTTCGCCTCTGCCTGTCAACATCTATCTTTCCTTCCTGCTGGAATTATGCCTTCCTACAGCCTATTCCTAAGAAGGGTAACCGTTCCAATCACTCAAACTACCGTCCTATAGCTTTACTTTCTTGTATATCTAAAGTTTTTGAATCATTCCTTAACCGGAAGATTCAAAAGGGCCTCTCCACTTTTGACCTTCTATCTGATCGCCAGTATGGGTTCCGCAAGGGACGTTCTACTGGTGATCTCCTTGCCTTCCTAATTGACTCTTGGTCATCCTCTCTTAGCCGTTTCGGTGAAACCTTTGCTCTTGCGCTGGACATATCAAAAGCTTTTGATAGGGTCTGGCACAAATCTTTACTTTCCAAACTACCCTCCTACGCTTTCTGTCCTTCTCTCTGTACCTATATCTACAGTTTTCTTTCTGACCGTTCTATTTCTGCTGTGGTAGACAGTCACTGTTCTTCCCCTAAACCTACTAACAGTGGTATCCCACAGGGTTCTGTCCTATATCCCACTCTCTCTCTGTTGTTCATTGATGATCTTCTTTCCAAAACGAACTGTCCTACTGTCCCCATTGAATGGGGAGGCGGTGGCTGAGTCGTCAAAGTAGCGGCTCCGTGTTCAGGAGGACGCGAGTTCAATCCCCGCCCGGTGCCACCAAGCTGGGATTTTTCAGCCGCCGCCGAGTGGCTTAAAACTACCCACATGCTGTCCAGAAGACCACCTATCAACCCGGACTCTAGATTCTAGGATCAAAGATGAGCTCTGGGAGGGCAGCATGAGCCAATGCAAGATGGCGCCACTATAAACACTCGCCTGCGCCAGAACGGGCTGGGCCGACCATCAGGACCCACCGCAAAGAAGCCTTGGACCGACCATCAGGATCCACCGGGAAGAAGTCTACCGGCGCAATAGGCCGCAATGTAAAAAAAAAAAAATTCTTACGCCGACGACTCCACTCTGCATTACTCAACTTCTTTTAATAGAAGACCCACCCTACAGGAACTTAACGATTCAATGCTGGAGGCAACAGAACGCTTAACCTCAGACCTTACTATTATTTCCGATTGGGGCAAGAGGAACCTGGTGTCCTTCAACGCTTCAAACGCTTCACAGTTTCTAGACCTATTCACTCGACACAATCTTCCAAACAACTATCCCCTATTCTTTGACAACACTCAACTATCACCTTCAACACTAAACATCCTCGGTCTATCCTTAACCCAAAATCTCAAGTGGAAACTTCATATCTCTTCTCTTACTAAATCAGCTTCCTCGAGGCTGGGCGTTCTGTACCGTCTCCGCCAGTTCTTCTCCCCCGCACAGTTGCTATCCATTTACAGGGGCCTTGTCCGACCTCGTATGGAGTATGCATCTCATGTGTGAGGAGGCTCCACTCACACAGCTCTCCTTGGCAGAGTGGAGTCAAAGGCTCTTCGTCTCATCAGCTCTCCTCCTCATACTGATAGTCTTCTACCACTTAAATCCCGCCGCCATGTTGCCTCTCTTTCTATCTTCTACCGATACTTTCATGCTGACTGCTCTTCTGAACTTGCTAACTGCATGCCGCCCCCCCCTCCCGCGGCCCCGCTGCACAAGACTTTCTACTCATGCTCATCCTTATACTGTCTAAACCCCTTATGCAAGAGTCTACCAGCATCTTCACTCTTTCATCCCTCACGCTGGTAAACTTTGGAACAATCTTTCTTCATCTGTATTTCCTCCTGCCTACGACTTGAACTCTTTCAAGAGGAGGGTACCAGGACACCTCTCTTCCCGAAATTGACTTCTCTTTTTGGCCACTCCATTGACTTCTATTCATGAGCAGTAAGTAGCGGGCTTTTTTTTAATATTTTTGTTTACGCCCTTGAACTGTCTCCTTTGCTGTAAAAAAAATTTGAAGGGCACAAGGATCCTTTGACCCCAATTGGAAATGATAATAAGGTCTGAGGTTAAGCGTTCTGCAGCCTCCAGTCTGGAGTCATGTACTTCCCCTTGAGAGGGTCTACTGTTGAAAAAAGTTGAATAATGGAGATTGGAGTCATCAGCGTATGAGTGGATAGTACAGTTTGTTATGGAAAGAACATCACTGATGAATAACAAGAAGAGAGTGGGTGATAGGACAGAGCCCTGTGGAAACCACTCTTGATAGATTTAGGGGAAGAACAGTGACCGTCTCCCACAGCAGAGATAGAACGGCCGGAAAGGAAACTGGAGACAAAAGGACAGAGGGAAGGATAGAATCCGAAAGAGGGCAGTTTAGAAAGCAAAGACTTGTGCCAGACCCTGTCGAAGGTTTTCGATATGTCTAGCGCATGCCGATGCAGATTACAACTGCTGATCCACCAAAAGAACGAAACTCCACCTTCTCTTGCAGAAGTGAAAGAGACTGTGAGGAAGCTGAAGGGTGCAAAGGCAGCAGGGATTAGTAATATCAGCGCAAAGATGTTGAAAGCTGTGGGTGAAGCCATGATGCAGGGCTGCATGCAGTGCTGTCTGCCGAGTGGCCGTCCAGTTCCTTTCCTCTTGACTGGAAAAGAGGGTTGATTGTCCCTATCTGGAAGGGGGAAGGAGACCAACAGTACTTGCACGATTACTGTGGTATTTCACTGCTCAGAGTGTTGGGTAAGGTGCTCATTCATCTCACGCTGATGCAAATTCGATCTCATCCGCTAAACCTTCAGAGACCTGAGCAATTCGGGTTCACACCCTGCAAGTCAACTATTGACTGGATCCTAGTACTTCGCGTTCTCGTGGAATGCAGATGTAAGCTTCGACAGGGCTGGTAGCAGCCCATGTCAATCTCAAGAAAGCCTTTGATTCAGTGCATGGTGAGGCACTCTGGGATATTCTGCGGATCCATGGAATTCCTGCAACGATCATCAACCTGATGACTGCCCTTTACTTTGAGCCTGAGAGTGCTGTGAAGTGTCGTGAAGACATCTCCGGCTTCTTCCCTGTTACTTCAGGAGTGAGACAGGGGTGCGTCCTTGCCCATCACTTTCTTTGCAACACTTGCATGGACTTAGTATTAGGTAAAGTGTCAGTTTGAAAAAGAAGTTAAAAATGCTTAAATTTGCAGAAAACCTTGGGTGAACTATATGGATTTAGGATAAACAGGAGGCTTCTTTTTCTTCTCTTCTTGTAGTTGCTTGTTGGGCTGTTTGGCTAACTATATCTAAGCTACAACATATTGAAATTTCATATCACTAGGTCTGTTTTTTATGGGGTTTAGAGCCAAAATACTAAACTGAAGCTAAATTCATATATAAAAAGTTAGCGGTTAGCGTTTCCTTCCAATATTTTTTTCATCAGTTTAGCGGTTAAGCGTAAGTGAAGCTAACTTTTAGTAAGTGGATTACTTGTTAAAGCTAACTTTTCGGTTAGCGTTGCCCACCACTGGATATCAAGTACCCTCATATACATATATGAAGAGAGAGAGAGAGAGAGAGAGAGAGAGAGAGAGAGAGAGAGAGAGAGAGAGAGAGAGAGAGAGAGAGAGAGAGAGAGAGAGAGAGAGAGAGAGAGAGAGAGAGAGAGAGAGAGAGAGAGAGAGAGAGAGAGAGAGAGAGAGAGAATTACATAGAATTACATAGAAAATCAGACCACACAGACCCCATGGTCCAGACTAGGTGGTCTGTCCTTAAACCTAAGTGATTTTACATTAATCAGATGGCTCCAAAACGTTGCATTTCTACTCTAGTTAATATTAAGTTCAAGGAAGTGACGGTCGAGCTTGTTTTTAAAGGAGTCAATCGTGTTACACTGGACCACTGATGGTGGGAGCTTATTCCATTCTCGCACTACAACGTTGGTGAAGAAAAATTTGGTGCAGTCTGAATTTACTTGTCTACATTTGAGTTTTATGCCATTGTTCCTCGTTCGCAAAGTGTCATCGATCATAAACAATTTTGTTCTGTCTACATTCGTGAAACCATTAAGTATTTTAAAACATTCGATCAGTTTTCCTCGGAGACGACGTTTCTCAAGAGAGAACATGTTAAGGGTGGAAAGCCTTTCTTCGGAGGATTTGTTGTGCAAGGAAGGGATCATTTTTGTTGCTCGAAGCTGAACACCTTATAGTTTAGCAATGTCCTATGCATGGTGGGGAGACCAAAACTGTACCGCTTATTCCAAGTGGGGTCTGACTAAACTGTTGTAGAGCGGAAGTATTACATCTTTATTCTTGAATAAAAAGTTTCTTTTAATGAAGCCCAACATTCTGTTCGCTTTATTTGCTGCATCGATGCATTGATGCGAGAATTTGAGGTTTGACGCGATTTTGACCCCCAAGTCCAACGCATTGAACGCTTGTGAGTTTAACGCCGCGCATTTCGTAATCGAACTTCTTATTTTTTGTTCCAACTTGAAGGACCTGGCACTTGTCTACGTTAAAGGGCATCTCCCATCTATCCGACCAAGCTGAAATTTTGTGCAAATCCTCTTGGAGGCTTTGCCTGTCTTCGTCAGTGAGAACCGAGTTACCAATCTTTGTGTCGTCTGCAATTTACTAATGCTATTATTGAGTCCAACATCCACATCGTTGATATAAAGAATGAAGAGCACTTGGCCGAGAACCGAGCCCTGAGGGACGTCAATACCTATTTGCTTCAATTTATAAAGTAATTTATGATGTGGGATTTTATCAAACGCTTTCTTTAAATCAAGATAGACTATGTCCATTGATTTGGTTACGTAATAAACTGAGAAGAGGTCGTTATAAAAGGTCAATAGGTTTGATAGGCAGGATTTATTGTTACGGAAGTCATGTTGTGAATCCCCAATTAATAAGTGGCTTTCAAGATAACGCACAATGTTGTCTCTAATTATGCTCTCGAGTAGCTTACCTACAATTGAAGTTACACTAATGGGTCTGTAATTGCCTGGTATTCTTTGTCTCCTTTTTAAAAAATCGGCGTCACGTTAGCCTTTTTCCAATTCGAAAGGACGATGCCTTGTCGCAAGGACATATTGAATACGGTTGCGAGGGAGGAGAGTATTTCGCTCTTTGTTTCTTTAAGCAGTATAGGATATACTTTGTCGGGTCCGGGACTTTTATTTGTTTTAAGTGAATGGAGACCTTTAAGGACTTCATCGGTTGTTATTTCAAAGTTAGGCAATGCATGCTCGAGATTTACAATAGTACTGGTGTTGGTGGTAGTGGAAGGAAAACTGTTAGTATTAAACACCGAGGAAAAGTAATTGTTTAAGAGGTTTGCAATGTGTTGGCTGTCAGGCACTAGTGCACCGTCGCTGTTTGTTAAAGGTCCAATACCACTTTTGATCGCCTTTCTGTTGTTTATGTAACTGAAGAAAGATTTTGGATTATTTTTACAGTTGGCTGCAATATTTTCTTCATATCTACGCTCTGCCTGACATACTAGTCTTTTTACTCGTCGCCTGGCATCATTATAAAGTCTAATATTTTCGGGCGTGCTTTGTTCTTTCCTTAACCTGTAAAACAATTTTCTCTCATTGACTGATTGTTGAATTTCGCTATTAAACCAAGGTGGGCTTTTATTAGTGTTAATTCGCTTCTCACACAAGGGGACGAATGTGTTCTGCTGAGTGAGTAGGTGATTTTTAAAGCTTAGCCAGGCTTCCTCTACGGTGCCGTCATCTGATAGTTGTATTTCTGTTAGTTTTTGTCGGATTTCTACGAAGTTAGCTCTTTTGAAATTGGGCACCTTTACTTTATTTTCAGTCAATGATGTTTGAGCTTTAATATCGACGCGCACTAATTTATGATCGCAAGAACCGAGGTGTTCTCCTACCGTGACATTACTGACTAGGTTATCTTGGGTCGTTATAACAAGGTCGAGTATATTATTTTGTCGAGTTGGCTCAGAAACCATTTGGCTTAGATAATTTTCTAGAAATTCGATCATTCTATGTGACTCGCCTTCTGTACCTGACAGTGTCGCCCAGTCGATATGGGGGAGGTTAAAGTCTCCTAATATCAGTGAGTCGTTGTTATTAAGTGACTGCCTTAAAACGCTGTACATTTCAAGGTCGTTATCGAATAATTGCCGGGAAGGCCTGTAGGTGACAGATATATTTAAATTGACTTTTGCAATGTTTACTCGCACGCACAAATGTTCAACGTTACAGTTTCTCGGTGTTTTGTCAGTGGGTTGCAAATACCTTTTGACATAAAGGGCGACGCCACCGCCTCTACGATTTACACGATCTTTGTTGAAGAGTCTGTAGCCATCTTTGTTGTATTCGGAACTCAAATCAATATTTGTGGTGTCGATAAATGTTTCGGTTACAACAATTATGTCAAAATTTTCTGTTAGAGCAAGACATCTCAGTTCATCAAATTTGTTTCTTAGGCTACGTGCATTGATAGAGAGAGAGAGAGAGAGAATATCTGTCGCATTTTCCCGGTCGTATATGATGATGGCATGATTCAGGAACTTTTGGTCCAGCAAGGAAACTTGACGTGTCTTTGATTGTGACATCCGGTGCCTCCTACTCAACCCAAATGACGGATTGTCCTGGGCAAGGTCTTATGAAGCGTGTTCGCCAGGCCAGCCAGAGACCGAATTTTGAGTGAATGTTGTAAGCCTTAGAATGTTACTCCTTAAGACGTCAGGTATAAATATAGTGTGAGGAGAGCGAGAGGAGTTTATCCATGAAAAAAAATACAGAAATATACTTTGCTTTTTCTAAGCATATGTATATTTTGATGTGATCAATAGCTTGAGCTCAATAAGGTCTAACACTAACGTAAAGACAGACAAAATAATGTAATCCGGACATGAATAACGTAAATAACATTCGCGAATTTAATAAATCAACGAAAATAAAATAATGAATATAAGCTTAGAACTCAGATCAGCCACCAACTTTACGCCTTTTATTATTCTTTTATACTTCCATTTTTTTAACAATCCTTCTTTCACTTAGAATATTTATATGTCTTCCAGTTCGTTTCTTTTTGGGCCAGACTAGATCACACTAAGTCAGGCGAGGCAAGAAACCAGAAAATTCGGAAACTGTAATCTGTACTGTTTCAAGATTCCGCAAGGGACGTTCCTCTGGTGATCTTGCTTTCTAACTGACTCCTGGTCATCCTCTCTTAGCTGTTTTGGTGAAACTTTTGATGTTGCCATTGGCATATTAAAAGCCTTTCAATGAGTCTGGCATATTTCTTTGCTTTCTAAACTTTTCTATCCCTCTCTCTCTCTACGTTTATATCTAGTTTCCTTTCCGGCTGTTCTATCTCTGCTGAGGTTGAAGGTCACTGCTCTTCCCCCTAAACCTATCAACAGTGGTGTCCCACAAGGCTCTGTCCTATCTCCCACTCTCTTCCAGTTATTCATCAATGATCATCTTTCCATAACAAACTGCCCTATTCACGGCATGATACTCACAATTAAAAATATACATTAATCCAACCCATGTTATAGACCTACTTTGGTTTATCGGTAGAAAAGAATGATTGGAGTTGTTCATTATGATTGTAGTATTAACCTGCTGCTGACGCAACACATAAACAATAAAATCATCAGTACAGTGACGATGGGTGCCAGGAAATGTGGGCAGAAATTGCAAGGATATGGATACTGTTATGATTTCTTCTAATTGTCAGCGAATTCAAACTTGTTAAGATGTAAGAGCTTATATAGAATAACTTACTTAAAATTATATTTTCAATTTTTTTTTAATTAAGCAACAATACTAGTGAAATTTCAATATTGAAACTGGCCGTGGTGGAGTCAAAATGAAATAGTGATGGGAAAGTTATGTCATTCGTATGCACATCGTATGTATGTATATCTTATGGAATGTTTATCTAAATCCTCTTTCAAACACACACACACACACACACACACACACACACACACACACACACACACACACACACACACACACACACACACACCTGACTGAATTAGAAAATTAATAAACAAGTGGTCATGAGTACAAGGTAAGGATGGCTGGAGATAGAAACAACATTAGGAATGCTAGTTCTCCACAAAGAAGGATTGATCCCTGTGAGGTGAGGTAGGTTTTTCTCCCGACTCGTTCGCAGAGTCAGGCTACGATGCCAGCAGCAGCGAGGTGCAAGTGTTTGACTTGCAGTAGAGACTTCACGAAGGACTTCCTCAACTAAGAAAATGGTGAGTGCACTGTATGTTTTTTTTTGTGTGAAACTAAACTCAAGGTAAGTGTTAAGTTAGAAGCGTTAGATAGTAAGGTACAGTTTCTGGAGGATGTGTTAGGATTGGATGTAGCTAACGTCGGGGAGAGTGAGTTCAAGGTAGTTGAGAAGGAAGCGAGGTTGGAAAATAGATTAGGTGAGGTAGAGAAGAAGGTAGGTACCTTAGATTCCTTCCAGCCGGTTAAAAAAGGAGGTAAGGCTAAGGAGGTCGATGTTAGTTACAGTGGTGTAGTGACTAGGAACAGGTTCCGGGTGTTAGAAGACCAAGTTGAGAACGATCCTAACATCGTTCTGGTCGGGGATAGCTTAGTAGGTAGACAGCAGGACCAGGCGTTTTGTAGAAAGGGAGCGAGGCGCAGGCATGTAGTTTTCCCTAGGAGTAGAATTGAGCATGTAGCTGAGAAGGTTGACGACTTAGTCGTCACTACCTCAGAGGAGACCGTGTTTATTTACCTGGTCGGAACAAACAATGTAGTGAAAGGTAGGTCAGAGGAAGCTGAGGGACAGGCGTTCAGTTGTGTGTGGTTTCCTCCCTAGGCACGATGTTAGGTTCCTCATTTTCAGTAGAATGCTGGGAATTAACGAACGTGTTGCGGATTTGTGTAGTCGTGAGGGAGTCATGTTTGTGGACGTCTGGGACCACTTTATTCATGACAGGAGCTTGTTTGCTAACGATGGACTTCACATAAACTGTGTAGGCAAGGCGAGGCTGGGCAGAGTGTTAGACGAGGAAGTTTTGTCAGAGTTAAAGAAAAGTCAGGTGCAGCGGGAACGAGGTGCGGAAACTTCCGGCTTGGTTGGGAGGAGTCATCACCCAGACGGCGAGGTCCAGGGAGGTGTCAGGTCACAGGTGAGGGAGGGAGTAGAGGTGTGTAGTGCTGCGAAGGACGTCAGGTCACCAGACCCACAGGTGAGGAGCACTGAGGTAGCGGTCAGGTAAACAGCCAGACAGGTGGTTGATGAGGTAGAGGTAGCTGTAGATAGTCAGGTCTGACGCACTATTCCAGTGAAACGACAGTTGATTATATGGCGCACACTCGGCGAATAAATTAAACATCTCCTATGTAAATGCCCGTAGCATTATTCAGAAGCGTAGCCACTTGATAATACATACAATTTCTGAAAAACCCGACTTCATTTTAATCACAGAAACATGGTTGAATACACGCGACAAGCATCAGTTAAGTGAAGTGGCTATTACTGGTTACAGTGCGTTTGCTAAGTGTCGTCTACACAAGAAGGGTGGAGGTGTAATAATAAATGCGAGTAGTTTAGAAGTCATTCAGCTTAACATAACCGAGACAGAGGCATTAGATTCTTCACATGTACAAGTGACGATTAAAAATAAAAAAAAGTATATTGTGGGCGTAATGTACCGACCTCCAAAATCAAATGAAGACATTGATGTAAATTTCTACGCAGAAATAAATAGTATTATCGGAAATAGAAATGCGGTAATATGCCGCGACATTAATAACCCCTCCGTTAACTGGTATAACCTCTTTAGCGACAGAGAAGGCTCTAGATTAGTAAACTTTGCGCAAGACACATTTCTTTATTAAACAGTTACCACGCCGACACGCGGAAACAACATTCTTGATTTAGTCTCTACGACCGACAGTTACCTCATTAATGCCTGTGAGGTCGGCGAGCCGTTTGCAAGCAGCGACCACAATATTATCAGATGTGTCTTAAATATTGAAACATGAGCAAGAGAGAACTCACTTTTAATACCTATCCATTGTAGAGCGATTTTTTTGGACCTAAGAAAACGATTAGCATCAGTAAATTGGAACCATTTGCTCAATACCGTCAGCGTTGTAGAAATGTTTGACCGTTTTACTGCACAAATCTCAGCGAGCGTAAATAAATTCATCCCACTTAAGCCACGAAGGACAGAGAACCATAAGCCATTGTGGATGACTAATTCCCTACAGAAAATCATCGTCGAAAAAACAAAACTGTATAAGAAATATAAACTGGCACACAATTCACAGGATTATGGTAATTATATCAACATCAAGAGAGAGTGCGAAAAGAAAATTAGAAAACAGAAACGGGAGTATGAGATGTAATATCACTTGAAGCAAAGAAAATCCTAGGTTATTTTCAATTACATAAGAATGAAACTATTAAAAATAATATCGGTCCACTATTAGAAAATGGCGACACAGTTAACGATAATAAAGGCATGGTGTCGGTTCTCAACTCAACTTTCAGTAGCGTATTCACAAAAGAGAACATGACATCGATCCCCGCCCCGAAGAATATTTTCCAGGTGTTAGCCTTTTTGTTAGCTGTTTTTAAGTGTTTTTGTTTAAGGCGCGAACTGTTATCTCACGTCAGGTCCGGTGTACCGTTGCCTGCTTTCTCCAGTTGATTGAAGTCGTTGAGATAACACAATAGCCTTTACTTAAGGCACTCAACGAGGTCAAAGTGTCATATTACTCCAATCGTCATGAATTTTTTATGGTTTGAGTGCAGTACTTTACTGATCATTCACCTACAATATCAAGATGATATCTTGAAAGAAAAAAAATCGCTTTTTATGTAAATTTACTACCCATTTAATATGGGGTGAGTTTCTGTGTTTTTAATCCGATTTTAGTTTTCTTTATATAGAATTGAAGAATGAACATTACTCTACTTCTCCAAGTTAGATGATGCATGGATTCGAAAAATAATAGTACTTATGATTTTTTTATTAATGTACTCATTTTCCACTATTTTTTAATGTTTCCATCCTCCTTGTGACCAACCAATACACTCTAGAAGGAAAATCTAACTACCAAATGTTTCTGTTTTACTACTCTATCCAAAACTGCAAACAGATTTAAGATCGGTTAAAAACTTTCAAATCTCAGGAATTTTGAATTTAAGGCGATGCACTTTTGAGATACGGGCATTTAAAGTTACGTAAGTACATATTGATGTTCCTCGTCCATGAATGGCCACACTGTGCCGAATATTGTTAGTACCAGGTATTGTAATGTTGCTGTCTTGTTATTTAGGTGATCTTGAGTCGTGAACATGGCACCTGAACCCACTTCTCGTTGAAGTATTACTCACTCAAAGGTGAGGGTGTCAGGGAGCCACCGCCTCCCTCATTGTTGCCAGTTTTTGTTTGCATCACTTGGTGTTAGAAATTATCTGGCTCGTAGGATTTGCTTCCTTCCTTTTCTGTTTTAATCTTCTTTCTTGGTTATGATGATCTGTCAGAAGCTCTGTCTTTCCTTGTCTTGTATTCGTTTTCATATTTTTTTGTTTTTATGTTGTATGGTGAGATGGGCTCTTCTCTCTTGAAACTGAAGTAGAAGGCTGTGGTAATAGAGGTGTTGATGCAGAAGCATCAGGAACAGCAGTCGTGGCAGCAGGGAGCGAGTGAGAGGTGGTGACGAGTAAGGCAGCAGCGGTGAGTGGTGGCGAGTCAAGCCTCGCTGCTCCATGTGGAACGCCTGTCTGTCTCTTTTCATTATCTACTCGACCATGGCGTGCTTTCTTCAAGCAGGCAATCCTCTTGACAATGGCAGCCGTTCTTCTTGGCATTTGAACTGGATGAAGCCAGCATCATCAGCAGTTTTGTCATAAGAGGAAAAAAAGGCAGTGTGGGGGGAGAGCGTACACACCTATGTCCATCCTCTGCGTGACAAGGACACGCACTGTCGGCACTGATGAAATCTGGTGAGAGCTACGGGACAGTATTGTCCCACGCGTACAGGAGAAAGTATCAGACACCACCAGAGAGAAAACTATTCGTGTCTAAATACTACAGTGTTTTTCCTACAATTTTTTTTCTAAAGGTATCTTCTGCCTCACGTGACCTTGACTGAGCGCGCGGGGTGATTTAAACGGCGATTTAAATGCCCATTTAAACTCGGTCGGTAAAAATTCTTCCTGTAATGTTTTCTCTATGCCTTTAGGGTGATCATTGACGAAGTTTCTCATTTTCGAAAAAAATTGCATTTTTCACCTGAGTCGTTTGCCTTAAGTGAGGTGTATTTTGTGTTGGCCGAGCGGAGCCGTTACGTTCACTTTAAGTTCACTTAATTTACTCTCTCTCTCTCTCTCTCTCTCTCTCTCTCTCTCTCTCTCTCTCTCTCTCTCTCTCTCTCTCTCTCTCTCTCTCTCTCTCTCTCTCTCTCTCTGGTAGACTTAAACAGTTATGTTGGCTTTTTAACTATATTAACAGTCTTACAAACAGTTACAGGTTTTGTGGAGGAGTCGAACGCACACCCCGAGCAGTCCTCTGCTCTCGACCGACGCCCGCTGTAATCTGCGGCTTCTCGCCGTTGCAGGAGCGATCCGGTGCGGCAGACTTGCTGAATAAGCACCGTTCCCGCGGCAAGGAGCACCTCCTAAGCACAACCTATGCACCGACGTGTTAATAAACATCCTTTGGGGCGGCTGTGCCATGGCGTTGCGACATACATTCACACATTCATATGTACATTATAATATACACATTACATCGCTCGGTCACGTAAAAAGTCGCGACCTCGCGGCTCACCCGACCTTTAAAATCAGTATACCTATCCATGTTACAGTCGCACAATGTGTACTAGTTAAACGAGGTCCTGTTACGGTTGCATTAAAAAAAACATATACAAGTCAGAGCCCGCCTAACGATACAACATCGGGAAATGCTAATGAGAATAAAAATAATCATGGAAGTAACAAGAAATGGATAAAGTACATACAGGGCAAGGTAAACAGGGATAGAGTCGTGGACATGGAAGCTCAGCACTATTCCGAGAAAACAAAATAATAGCTCGAATAGTTATTTACAAGATACATCCTAGAAAAATAAATTGACAAAATTGTCATTAGGATACATGGTAATGGAGCTATTTGGAATAGTAAAAAAAAAGAAAACGGAAAAATCCTTGAAGAAGATTTGATACAAACTGAAACTTCGAGCCACAATGCGTACGAACTCAGAGCGGTGGGTCAACCCTTGCCTGAAGATGGTTGTACAAAGTCAGAGCCGCTTAACAAGGCAGAACAGGGGGATCACAATGAGGATAAAAAGAACCACCGGAAGAAGCAGCGATGGGTAATGGACATATGGGGCAAGGTAAACCGGTAGCGAGTCATGGACAGCTGACTCCAATTCCGAGAAATTTGAAAAGGTTAGCTCGGAAAGGCTATTTGCTACATACCTCATCCTATAAAAGGTGAGGTTCACTAAACTGTCAATAGGATAGATTGGGATGGCATTTGTGGCTGCAAATCCATGAAGGAGCTTCTCCGGAAAGGTCGTGAAATTGACAGAACGTAGGGAACAAGCCACCCATACCGCCAGGTGACCTGCAACCTCTCTATAAGTTGAACCTTCAGGACAGACCACTGTCACAAACACTGGTAGTGTGAAAAAGGAGTAGTGAAATCCGGAGAACCTCCTGTGGAAAAGGTGATTTAGGGACGACGTGACGATAGGAGCAACTCTCTAGAGCTTTAGAAGCATCTGACTGGGTTAGCACCACTAACTCCTGATACTCCGTTTTTCTACAGTACTATAAAAAAAAATCCTGTCACCAAGTTGTGAAATCACCGTTGTAACAAATCTCACTGAAATATATAAATCCGGCATAAATAGTTAAAGTAATTCCAGCATTAATAAACATAAAATTAAAAAGACAAAGTTCCACCTACCCTCCGACCGGAGCGAACGTGGATGACTAACATCTTTGATGTCAAAAATGATTCCCGTAACGGTTAACAGTGGCATGTCAAGGAAAAGGTAAGTATGTCAGACTGGTCTGCATACTTCCAAAGCTGACAGTTATTTACATGCTGGTTACAATAAAAGTTAGGGACAGCATCTGCTCAAGTGTAGTTAAGTCTGTCTGTGCAGAGAAAAATGTATGTTTCAAGCAGAAGCACGTGAGGTTCAAGGTTAAAAAGTACCTATCCCTATGTTAGTCTACACCCTCGATTATTACGGTCCCAAACAACTAAGGAGACTGACTGCCCTGCATCAACACAGCATGAAAAAGTAAATAGTGAGCAGGAGTGAAAAGTATTACTCAAGCACTCCCCTCTCGCATGAAAAAAAAGATGCAGTCAAAAGCTCAGGAACCAAACTTAAATTAGTAATTGCGAGGACGCAGGTTATAGTCGTATGTTGGAAAGATAGACAAAGCATCGTCAGGCTGAGGCAAACAGGCGGTTCTCGCTGGTTCAACTAAAGTTGAATCAAGGACCTCAGGCTGGGCGTCTGTCTTTTTGAGGCGATCACTATGCACAATTTCATATGAATTAAAAATGAGATCATAAAGTTCAAACTTGTGACCACCTAATTGTCTAACTATCTGGCGTGGGCCCACGAATTTAGGGGACAACTTCGAATGTCTCTCTGGGACTCGAATCATAACAAAGTCACCAACTTTCAAGGAAACAGGGGCAGCACGCTTGTGTTGCTGCAAGCACATAGCCTCAGATATCGCCTGTAGTCTCTCTCTCTGACGTTTCTATGAATATCTGTGAAAACCTTGAGTTGAACCTTAGAATAATCATCTACATATTATATACAGGTTTTTTTACATTTTTTTTTGCATGTTTGCAGCTTCTTTGGAGGTGGATCTTCTGGTCGGTCGGTCAAGGCTTCTTTCCGGTAGTCCTGGATGTCGGCCCCAGCCGTTCTGGGCGCAGGCATAGTGGCGCCATCTATTTTGCATTGGCTCATGCTGGAGCTCATCTTGCTCATCTTTGATCTAGAATCTAGAGTCCTGGTTGATAGGTGGTCTTCTGGACAGCATGTGGGTAGTTTGCAGCTGGCGGGCGGCGGCTGAAAAATCCCAGCTTGGTGGCACCGGGCGGGGATTGAACTCGCGTCCTCCTGAACACGAGGCCGTTACTTTGACGACTCAGCCACCGCCTCCACTACTAAGCAGGTCATATGTGAGTCTCTTCTCAACCTCAAAAATTATGTAGTGGGGAGATTGTCCCGTTGACTCACAAACACGGCTGTTTATGCTTGCTGCAGCATATGCAAGCCAGTCCTCCAAGATATGTTGAAGTCCGCTAACGACCGGACGCAAGACATCTAAAATCTTCTTATTTGCGCGTTCAACAAGGCCGTTGCTGGCTGGGTGACAACTGACTGTAAAAGATTGTGTAATGCGAAACTGATGGCAGATTTCTGCTAAAAGTTGATTTCGAAACTCGGTTCCATTATCACTTAACAACACTAGGTGTGGAGTACAGACAAATGAGATGAGTTATTAGAGCATGAGCAATGGCCTTAGCAGATTTATCTTTCACTGGGGCTAAAACAACGAACCGAGACAAGTGATCTACACAAACTAAGAGGTACCTAGAGCCCTGGTGGCTGGCGGGAAGCTGTAGCAAGTCAATAGAAACTACATCTCAAGGCCGGTCATGGGGCGGGTATTCTAGGATCGGCGCAGGCCTAGGCACCGTTCCTTTATATTGGGCACACTTGACACACTTAGCCACATACGCGTCAATATTTACACGCATAGTTGGCCAAAAATAGACCGCTCTGGCCGCTGTTAATGTGCGCTCCCTCCCCGGGTGACCAGCAATGACCGCGTCATGAATTAAGTTCAGCACCACCGGTACATAACTCTCCGGTATCACAAACTGTGCGACAAATTCCTTTTTACGGGGCCAGTAGCGGCACAGGACACCGTCCTGTGACAAGAAAAATTGTGAAAAACACACAGGTAGTGGCGGGAGCCTTGTTTCGTCACCCGATTAAGAGCGTATATTACTCTACCCCAAACGTCATGTCGACGCTGGGCTGCTGCTAAATCCTTTGGACTGAAATTTTGAATTTCAGTAGGCGCTTCAGCCACTGAGCCAACAGGTACATTTCTAGACAGTGAATCCGCGACGACATTCGCGCGGCCAGGTAAATACTTAAAGGTTGGCCCAAACTCCTGGATGGTCAGGTACCACCGTGCGAGTCGACCGGTGAGGTTTCTACCCTTAAAAAGCTCGGTGACTGGCGCGTGGTCCGTAAAGACCGTGATAGGATAGCCAAGGATAATATCCCTAAAATGTTTAGGAGCCCAAACAACTGCTAAGGTTTCCTGATGGGTCACTGAATAGTTCGACTCAGCCTGGTTTAAATTACGACTTGCGTACGCAATAGCGCGATTTTTACCGCGAGCGTCCGGTTGCATCAAAACAGCACCAAGACCCAGGGCTGAGGCATCTGTATAAAGTGTAAAAGGGACGTTGTAGTCCGGGAATGCCAAGGCTGGAGCGTTGATTAACGTTGACTTCAAGTCTGTAAAACTCCTGTGTTGTGGGGCATTCCAATGAAAAGGTACCTCTTTCTTTAAAAGTTGCGTTAGAGGCGAAGCAATCTTGGCAAAACCTTATATGAAAGGCCTATAGTAGCCGGACAACCCAAGGAAAGACCGAACGTTCTCGACGGTTTGGGATTGCGGAAAATTCTTTATGGCCGATATTTTGTCGTCCATCGTGTGGATACCATCTCCATCAACAGTTTGGCCTAAAGAGGTGATTTTTGGCTTTAAAAATTCACATTTAGTCAGCTTGGCCTTAAGGCCAGCGCCTCTGAGTTTAAGCAGAAGTGCTTCTAGTTTAGCTAGGTGACTGGCGCTATCCTTGCTGCAGATGATTAAATCATCTAAATATGCATAGACTTCTTTGCCTATCATGTCTGAGAACAATGTGTTGATCATCCTCTGAAAAATAATGGGTGCGGTTTTGAGGCCGAATGGCATCCTTAACCATTCAAAATGACCGCTAGGGGTACTGAAGCCTGTAATCTCTCTGGATTCAGCTGCCATCGGCACCTGCCAGTACCCAATTAAAAGGTCCAGACTACTGAAAATAGTATTCCCTTGCCCCAGGGGCATTAACAGGTCACCTAAAACGGGCAGAGGGTACCTATCATCCTCAGTCACCTCATTTACTTTCCTAAAATCGATGACAGGCCTGAAACTTCAGTCCTTTTTAGGGACTAGAAACAAGGGCGCGTTCCACGGAGATCGGGAATGCTGAATAACACCCTGGTCCAACATATCTTTAACTTGTTCATCTACAGTCTGCCTTTGACTGTGTGGAAGTCTGTATGCAGGAATGTACACCGGTTTGGTGTCGGGTTTAACCCCAATTTTGCGCTCTGTCGTATCAGTCGCACATAGAGGCTCACCGGGCAGGGCAATGACATCACGATACTGATGTAAAAGCTTCAGAAACGGGCCCTTAAGCTCGGGATAATCGACCACTTTGACTAAAGAATCAATAGATGAGGCCTGACATGTGTCGCCGGCGGCGGGTTGACCCACCGCGCCGAAACAAAGGCGCTTCAACTCTGAAGGGTCTGGGGACACCTGTCCGTCAAACGCTAAAGCGCGACCCAAAATGACTCTATTTTTTAGTTTAACTGGACCGCCAGTGGCATTAACCACTAAAGCTACGGTCCTACCTCCCTCGCGTACCGTGTTAAGGGTGGACTCTATCGCTAGTGTGTTGACACGACTAGGCCCTTCTAGGCAGATGTCACAGCCTACGGTGGCGTTAGGGGCTGACACAGGGACGTGCATTGCGGTTCGTTGAGGAATTTCGTGATTCCTCACGACTATCGCATTGACATTTTTTCATCCCCTGCAAACATCAGGTGGTGTTGGTGGTTGATCATGAAGTGAGTTGGTGCCCGCGCCATGCACCGGCACCGCGGAAAGAGTCGGCACGGTATGCACTACCGACTTAGGAAAAACACTTTCCCGACCCTTGCTGGGTATTTCTTTTCTTTCCCAGGGAGAAGCGAGGCACACAGGTTGATCCATGGCTTTGAAACATCTCCCTTGAAACCTTACTGTATTACTATCTGGAAGTATTACCATGCGGTTAGACCTCAGTGACGACAACCGAAGAAGACCGTCAAACGGCAGAGAAAAGTTTGACGTCACATAAAAATCCAAACGCATGACAGGGGTGTTTCGTTCCAAACTCACTGGCAAACTCACCAACCCAAGGATGTTAAGCCTGTCGGCGGTAACACCGCAAAGGCTCAGGTCAGAGGGTCGTAGCTGGTAGCGGCCTCCCCGCGACGCGCGTTTTAAAGCTATGTACGTCTTTTCCGACTACACATTAACCGCAGCGCCGGTGTCGACCGCAAATGACACTTGTAGCGGACCCAGCTTGGCTTTAAGCGCCATAATTTCAAGCTGACTGCACGCGGCCACAGCTGATTCATACAAGCTACTATTTTCAGCCTGCACTGCAGTCTCAATTTCCTCTGGCCCCCGGGTTGCTACCCTGGGTCGTTTTGGGGGCGGCGCTCGGCTTCCCCCGACCCCTTCACGAACTTTCCTGCTCGCTCTTTCTTTAACTGTAGCACAGAGAAACACTCCTCTGTGGTGAGTCTACCAGTACCGTGGACAAAACAGGACTTGCCAGTGTTGTTGCCCTCGGCACGACTTTTCGAAGCGGCCGGGGTCTTCTGAGAAGCAGATTTGCCTGACATCGGCGAGCCTCCCCTCCCCCTTTTTGCCCTGCGATCCCGCTGACGTTGTATACAACAGTCAACCGTATGACCGTCGCGCTGACAATAAGAACAGTGGCGCTTAGGCTTTACGGTGGCGGACGCCACCACCGATGAGGACGCGCTAACATTAGCGGCCTTCTGGTCGACAGCGCCTACAGTGGGAACTGGCGCTCCGTCTTTCTCCTCAATTTTAGTTTTAAGCTTAAGCACGATGTCGTGCAGCTTGTCAGTGGGGCCGTAGGCTAGGGATAAAAAACCTTTTCGAAACTGGCCCTTGACGACATGAAAAATTCCAGAAATTTGAGTACTTTAGATAAAGACATATTCTCCTCCTCTGTCCAGCCACCAGCTTTCAAATATGAGCCTAAATCAGTAGACAACCTATAGGCGTCCACTTGTCCGGCAAAAATCCCTTTACTCTCCACAGCTGAAAGCAAATTGGTCACCGCTACATTCACGCCTTTGACGAGGCTGTGCCTAACATCTTCACCAAAAGACTCCAGAAAATGTGACCGAAACTGGTCATAATCTTTGGTTTGTTGCGGTTCCATAAACGCGCTGGTGTACATAAGAGCTGATGCTTCTGTTCCCGGCCTTAGTCTTGACCTAATGAAGGAGATTTTATCTCATAACATCCTCGCATTGCAGGATGAAGTCTCTCGCACTGTAATCCGGTTCATTGCCTGCGAAAGCTCTGACTGATGCCGTAGTCGGCAGAAGTTTAATAGTGTTAGTAGTCATTTTGGATTCTTGGTTAGTTAAGTTATTACCTTTGTTATCATACGGGTGGGAAAAAGAAGGAGGAGGAGGAGGAACTCTGTCATGAGTTGACCCACTCCTTAGGAGACGGAAATTGTCATCCCCGACGGTCCCTTCCGAATCCTGTACCAACTTCTGATATGCCTTGGTCAAAGTTTCTAACTCCGGGTCAGGTTGACCTGCCATTTAAAAAGAGAGAGAGAGAGAGCATAAGCTTATGTTGACCAAAATTGATATCAGTGAAGTGCGTGCGTACCTGCAAAAAACGGATCCAAATAAATCTCTGGGTCCCGACAATTTATCTCCTCACGTATTAAGAGAACGTAGCCAACAGCTAGAATTACCTATAACGTTAATGTTCAACAGGTATTAGGTATTAAAAGTGAGTTCTCTCTTGCTTCTGTTTCAATATTTAAGACACATCTGATAATGTGGTCGCTGCTACCACAGGCAAGCGTGCCTCTTGCGTGAAAAAGAGCCAATTTTACCCCGATCTTTAAAAAAGGAGATAAAAACAAGCCAGTAAATATCGTCCTATCAGCCTTACGTCTGTCCTAATTAAACTATTCGGAAAAAATAATCAGGGATAAAGTGATCACGTTCCTCGAAACAAATGATTTGATAACTGATAATCAGCACGGATTTCGTGGTAACCGATCTTGCCTCACCGACTTATTAACTTTCTTCAATGACGTATACTCCAACTGGGACACCCGAGCCCATTATGACATACTTTACCTAGACTTTCAGAAAGCGTTCGATAAAGTTCCCCACGTTAGGCTTATTACAAAACTGCGTTCCCACGGTATAAGTTACCATCTGTGCGCGTGGATTCATGACTGGCTCACAGATAGACAACAGCGTGTAGTTCTCAATGGTGAAGCATCCGATTGGCAACTCGTAACCAGTGGCGTGCCACAAAGATCAGTTCCGGGGACAACACTGTTCATTATTTACGTGAACGATTTAGAGACTGATATCCTGTCAAAAGTAGCCAAATTCGCCGACGACACCAAATTAGGAGGTACGGTAACGAACAGTAAAAATTGCGAGGATATTCAATGAGACTGAACAAGACTTGCCGATTGGAGCGACAAGTGGCAAATGTATTTCAACTTAGATAAATCTAAAGTAGGGGGCGCCCGTCGTCCCGTGGTAGTCTCCGCCTTGCGCTCCGGCGGGGTGCTAGGGCGTATAGGCTCGAGACCTCCCAGGTGGCATGGAAGTGGAAAGGTGGGCTCTCTCCGACATCCTCAGCCCCGTTGTTGAGCCTCCTCCTTGAAAGATTTGAGCATCTCTCTATCACCCGTCTGGGTAGTTGCGCAGCATGCACCGCCTTTCTCCCTTGGGGTATATCCACAACGAAATACCAAAAAAAAAAAAAAAAAAAAAAAAAAATGTAAAGTAATCCACATAGGTGGAAAGAACCCTAACTTTAAATATCAGATTCAAGCGATTCAAGCGATTCAAGCTCAGCCAAGTAGAACAAGAAAAAGATCTTGGTGTCATTATCAGTAACACTCTTAAAATGAGCGTTCAATGTACAGCGGCGAGTAAAAAAGCCAATATGATGTTAGCACTAATCTCAATTAACTTTGATTATAAATCACCCGAGTTTATGAAGAGATTATATTCAGTATTTGTAAGACCCCATCTAGAATACGCCGTCCAGTTCTGGTCACCGAGCTATATCAAAGATCAAATTTGCCTGAAAAGATAAAGAGACGAGCAACCAAACAAATTCCAGCGTTTCGTAGGTTGCCGTATGACGAGCGTTTAAAGCGTTTATATATGTTTTCCTTAAAAAAAGCGAAGGGTAAGAGGGGACTTAATCGAAGTGTTCAAAATCCTTAATAGATTCGAAAACATTAACCCAGAAAGTCTATTTCAGAGAGACCCCAACACAATAACACGCATCAACGGTATGAAGTTAAAGGGACACAGATGTAACACATTGGCGCACAAGAGTTATTTCAATAATAGAGTCGTCGATCACTGGAATAGACTCCCACCGTCAGAAGTTAGCGCACTTAGTATCAATAGCTTTAAGTCTTCGTTGGATAAGTACTTCAGGGATATAAGATTTTACTGACCCTTTTCGTATGTTTCAGGCACACTGCAGCACGGCGCCAACCTGACGACTTAATAATTTCCCCCACAGCATAGGTCATCAGTAGCGTAAGTTAAGGGTAGTAATTTCTTCTTATTTATCTCTTTACTGTAAAATTTTCATGTCCCTTTCTTCCTTAAAGGCACATGGTGTTCTCTTCTAACTATTTCCTGCCGGCACGTTGCCGGAGGGAGAGGTGGGTGGGGAGATGCCTTCATCTATTCTGTCCTGTCCTATAACAAGTAGATTACTAGTAGTAGCGGTAGTAAACAAACACCCTCGCCATAGACGGCCAGGTCTTCTGGTATATGTTTTTCCTATGTATATTCCTATGTATAAAACGGATTGGAAGAGGAGCTGCTGCGAGCAAGGAATATGTATTACATAAAGCCAATTTAAATGAAAACAGATATGGAAACAGGTCACCAAAAGATTAACTCAACTTCATTATGCTACAACTAGGTAAACTAGGTGTATAAATTCGTTTGCATCAGCTCCATTACTTACCGGAAGCCACCACATGAGGCGATCCGCCAAAAAGTATCCAGCAATAGTTCCTCTGTTCGGTCGACACAACGCCTGGAATACAATGAAATGAGACTTCAGTACATCTGTATGGTAGCTCCTCTACAATATTTGCTTTTGTATCTGTCTCTCTGTCATTCACCTGTCTGCCTAACACACACACACACACACACACACACACACACACACACACACACACACACACACATTTTAAGGAAAAGTTGGATGATTTTAAGGAAAAGTTGGATAAGAGAGGATATAGAGATGGGACAGCGCGAGCGTAGCCCTTTTCCCGTATGTCACAACTAGGTAAACAACTAGGTAATTTTTCTTTTTATTATTATTAATTTTTTTTTTTTTACGTCGCTGCCTATTGCGCCGGTAGGCATCTTCCCGGTGGGGCCTGATGGTCGGCCCAAGGCTTCTTCCCGGTGGGGCCTGATGGTCGGTCCAGCCCGCTTGGACGGCTTCCTCTAGAGTCCGGGTTGATGGGTGGTCTTCAGGACAGCATGTGGGTAGTTTTAAGCCACTCGGTGGTGACTGAAAAGTCTGAGGTGGTAGCGTGGGGACTCGAACACGTGTCGTCCATCACGCGGTGAATGTGGGCCCAGTACGCTACCAGTTCAGCCACCGCCTACCCAATACACACACACACACACACACACACACACACACACACACACGTAGGCGGTGGTTGAGTGGTAGCGTGCTGGGCCCACATTCACCGCATGATGGACGACGCGGATTGGAATCCCCACGCTACCACCTCGGATTTTTCAGTCACCGCCGAGTGGCTTAAAACTACCCACATGCTGTCCTGAAGACCACCCATCAACCCGGATTCTAGAGGAAATCGTCCAAGAGAATCATGAAGGAATTCCGGTTGGCAGCATGAGCCAAGAGAAGATGGCGCCACTATAAACACTTGCCTGCGCCATGACGGTCTGGAGCCGACTACCATCTAGGCCCCTCAAGAGAGCCTACTGGCGCTACGGCGTACACGTAAAAACACACACACACACACACACACACACACACACACAGGTAACAGTAACTAAAGAAGATATATATGAAATAATGGAGGAGCTGGAAGAGAGGAAAGCAATAGGACCGGATGAGGTCTTATTTTGAAAGAATGCAGAAGTCAGTTGATCGGACCGGTATATGATATCATAAAGTGCTCAATATCAACTGGTAGAGTACCGAAGGAATGGCGAAGGGCTGACGTGGCCCCTATATATAAAAGCGGGAAAAAGGAAGAACCTGTGAACTATAGACCAGTATAGTTTGCAAAATGTGTGAAAAAGTGATAAAGAAACAATGGACAAAATTTCTAGAACACAATATAATTACAGAAAATAGTATGGCTTTAGACAAGGACGTTCATGTGTAACAAACTTATTAAGCTTTTACTCGAGAGTGACGGTGTAGCGGTAGCCTAGACCGCTTCGTGAAAGCCAAGCATTACTGCTTGTGTGCTTTCGGCCGCCGAACGAAGCTGTGAGGTACGCCGATGTAAGCCCGCTAGGGCAAGCCTTTTTGGTTAATAGAAACTACCATTAACCAGTGGTAACTCCATTGACGAACAAATTTATTTTCGAGAATATACATGGTTTTGTGAAAGGCGAATTCGTATGTACAGGAGTTGACATACATTATTATTTACAGTTATGATATATAGGTGTTTTTATACATATGAGTAACTTTCTTATAATTTTAGTAATGACTAGGTATATGTACATATGTGATGTAGTGACTTGATATGATGAGATATGGAGAATGAGAAATGGTGCGTGTGAATATGAAGGCAGACTGAAGAAAAGATTCAGGGAGAGGAGAGGCTTAAGAGAAAACGGAGAGTTGAAGGGTAGGCTAAAGAACTGAGGGTTGAGAGAACGAGAAAGAAAATGGTGTGCGTTAATGGGTCACTACATAACTCCCCCCCTAGTGACGAGGGAGGAGGAACGTTACACGCTTCTTCTTGCAGCTCTGGACATTCTCTTTAGGCGCAGGACGAGGGGACACTGACACGGTGTTGGTTGCTGTAGAATCCGGCCGTAGGAGGTACGCGGGCTTCACCCGGTCAATAGCGATGACGTCTGACTTGCCGTGGCGGTCATTGGTAACGTGTTTACGCGTCCTCCTGGTGACAGCGAACGGGCCGTCATATGGCTGTCGTAGAGGCTTTTTCGCGGCGTCCACCCATACGAACACGTGTGTGCAGGTGTCGAGGTCCTGGCTCACGAACGTCTTGGAGGGTGATGTACGTGGCGGCACTGGTTGGAGTCTCTGCATGGCGTCCTTGAGGCTCCTGGCGTAGTCCTGGATGTCGCAGGGAGGGCCAGGAGTGGGCGAGAGAACCTCTCCTGGAAGGCGGAGAGTGGTGCCGTACAGAAGCTCTGCGGAGGAGTGGCCAAAGTCTTCCTTAAGAGACGTCCGTATGCCGAGGAGGGCTAGGGGCAGAGTCGTGGTCCAGTCGCTGCGGTCTTGAACTGTTGCTGCCAACGAGGCCTTGAGTTGGCGGTGGAAACGTTCGACAAGGCCATTGGACTGAGGATGGTAGCTGGCAGTCCTGATGCGCTTAATCCCCAGGATCGACATGACCTTGTCCCACAGGCTCGACTCGAACTGGCTTCCACGGTCGGATGTGAGGCTGAGAGGCGTACCGAAGCGCGACACCCAGGTGTTGACGAAGGCTCTGGCGATGGTGTCCGTTGTTATGTCTTCGACCGGGATAGCTTCGGTCCAGCGTGTGAATCTATCAACGCAGGTGAGGAAATACTTGTAGCCGTTGGAGTGTGTGAGTGGGCCAACGAGGTCGACGTGGACGTGTTCGAGTCTGGAGGATCGGAGCGTGAACGCTGCTGGAGGCGAGACGGTGTGGCGCGTTACCTTGGAAGCCTGGCACTGGACGCAGGTGCGGGTCCAGTCTCAGACGTCCTTGTTGATCCCCGTCCATATGAAGCGCGAGGACATTATCCGTTGTGACGCTCGGATCCCGGGGTGAGAGAGGTCGTGCAGCTGGCGGAAGAGTGGGTGCCGGTGGTTCTTCGGCAGGTAGGGCCGAATGGTGGCGGTAGATGCGTCAGCGTACAGGTACACGTTGGTCCCGGGGAGCTCGACTCGCCTCATCGACAGTGCGGGGTTGTCCTTTAATTGCTGCAGCTCGGCGTCGTCGACTTGGTCTGCAGCAACAGCGGCATAATCGATGACGGAGGAGGATGTTGCAGAGATGTTACGGGAGAGAGCGTCGGCGGGGATGTTGTCTTCGCCTTTGACGTACCGGATGTCTGTCGTGAACTGAGAGATGAAGTCTATGTGGTGCAGCTGCCTGGGAGAGTAGGTAGACTTGTTGTTGATGAAGGTTGTTGCAAGAGGCTTTTGGTCGGTGTAAATGTGAAATTCTCGGCCTTCGACGAATTATCTGAAGCGCTTGACAGCCTTGTAGATGGCGAGAAGTTCTTTGTCGAAGATGCTGTGCTTCTTTTCGCCGTTGTTGAGTTTCTGTGAGAAGAATGCAATGGGTCTCCTGGCTCCGCTTACGTGCTGCTGCAAGACTCCACCAACGCCGGTGTCTGAGGCATCCGTGGAGATTGAAGTAGTGGCGTCTGGAGTAGGAAAGCTGAGTGTGGTAACAGCCTTCAGTGCCTCCTTGGCTTTGAGAAAGGCGTCGTCAGCTTCGGGAGTCCAGGCGAGTGTGACGGACTGGCCTCTCTTGCAGGGCTTGATCATGGAGTAAAGTGGCTGAAAGATGAGCGCGCAGCGTGGAATGAAACGGTTGTAGTAGTTGATCATCCCGAGGAACTGCTTGAGCTGGCGCTGAGTTCTTGGCTTCGGAAACTGTTGAATGGCGTCGCAACGGGAAGAGATGGGAGTGATGCCTGAAGGAGAGACGGTGTGGCCGAGGAAATCGACGGAGGAAGCACCGAACTCTGATTTGTCGACGCTGATCTGGATACCGTAGTCCTGGAGACGGGTGAAAACTTGCTCTAGATGTTGGCGGTGTGTGTCAGCGTCAGGACTGGCGATGAGGACGTCGTCGATGTGGGCGAGGCAGAATGTCAGTCCTCGCAGCACTTCGTCCATGAACCTCTGGAAGGTTTGGGCAGAGTTTTTGAGGCCAAAGGGCATCCGTACGTATTCGTACACGCCGAAAGGTGTAATGATGACTGTCTTCGGGATGTCCGCTGGGTTGACTGGGATCTGGTGGAAGGCTTTGATGAGGTCGATCCTGGAGAAGATGGTGGAGCCAGCAAGCTGTGAGGAGAACTCCTGAATATTCGGCACCGGATAGCGATCCATGACGGTGCGCGAGTTGAGGGCTCTGTAGTTACCGCATGGTCGTATGTCACCGTTCTTCTTGGGAACGACGTGGAGAGCAGACGACCAGTTGCTAGAGCTGGGGCGGATAATACCTTGGCGCATCAGAGACTCGAACTCGGCCTTGGCTTGTTGGTAGCGTTCTGGAGCTAAGCGGCGAGCCTTGGCGTATGTTGGTGGTCCGGTCGTCTCGATGTAGTGCGTGACGTGGTGCTTCACAGGCATGTTGGCTGTGTGTGGCTGCGTCAGCGTCGGGAAGGACTTAAGGATAGACGCAAACCGGTTGCCTGCGCTGATGGTGGAGATGTGGGTGCTTTCGCCTGCTGCTGCTCTAGTCCTGGTTGAGATGGATGTCAGTGGATCCAGGAGCTTGCGACTCTTGATGTCGATCAAGAGATTGTAGTGTGTCAAGAAATCGGCGCCCAGGATTGGTTGCGACACTGTTGCCACTCAGAAGGTCCACTCGAACGACCTGCGAAGGTTGAGGTTGAGCTGGAGCGTCTGTTTCCTGAAGACAGGGATCCCCGTGCCGTTAGCAGCGTAGAGGCGGGCGATGGTTGGCAAGGACCTCTGGCTTGGTGTGGCGGGGAGGACGCTGACTTCGGCTCCAGTGTCGATGAGGAAGTTGGTGCGGGAGAGTGGATCGAAGATGTGGAACAGCTTCGAGGTGTGTTGGCGGACGCCGGGGCTGTTGTGGCGGACCCTGGAAGCTGCAGGGAGATGTGCACTTCCTGGCATCCTTGCCGAACCTCCTGTGGTAGTAGCAGACGCCGGGGCTGTGTGTGGGGCTACTACTGGAGGTGGAGTGGCGGCGGGGTGACGAGGAGTGGTGTTGTGACGAGGACTGGTGGTGTGGTGACGAGGAGTGGCTGTGCGGTGACGAGGAGTGGCTGTGCGGTGACGAGGAGTGGCTGTGTGGTGACGAGGAGTGGCTGTGTGGTGACGAGGAGTGGCTGTGTGGTGACGAGGAGTGGCTGTGTGGTGACGAGGAGTGGCTGTGTGGTGACGAGGAGTGGCTGTGTGGTGACGAGGAGTGGCTGTGTGGTGACGAGGAGTGGCTGTGTGGTGACGAGAACTGGCGTCGTTGGCTCCTGATGTCCTCCCTGAGCGTGCTGACCTCTGTTCGTAGCTTGGCGATAAGAGCCGTGAGCTGGTGGGTCAGACTGTCGCTGGTGACAGTGGGGGCATGGAGGCTGGCCACGCCCTGCGCAGCGTCGGCGTCGGACACCTTGGAGGGGCACGTTAGGGCAGGGTCGGTGTCGGATGTGGAGGCCATGGCCGCGTCTAGAGGCGCTGGCAGTGTAGCCAGGGGCCGCGGCGGCTGAAGGCCGAGAGTCGCGTCAGGCATCCCGGAGGTGTAACGGAGCACAGCACTGAGCGGTAAACTACGTCGGGGAAGCAGTGACTACCGACGGGGAGCACTGCCGGAAGGGGTGTCACTTACACACACACTCACTCACTTATGGCTTGTTTCCTGCCATGGGCGTCACTGCACATGCATGCACACATGGCACGTCACTGAGCACTGCTGGGTATAGGGGCGACGCTGCACCCGATGTCCGCGGAGCAGGTAGAAGCGCTGATGGTAGGCGGGGGCCACTACGGCGGGAGTGCCGCCTCAGGAACACCAACGGTAGTGTCGATGTTGCGGGAGTAGAAAGGCGCAGGCGGGGGAAGCTGGGGACAGCAACGGCAGGAGGCTGGTGTGCTGGGCTGGCGAAGGAGGGAGGCAGCTGGGGGAGGTGTGTGCGGCAGGCAGAGGCTGCTGCACTGAGGTGAGTTACCCGTAGGAGCGGGTGGCTGGGCTGGGTGGGGTGAGGGAGCCGTAGGCGCGGCGTCGGAATGGCTGGCTGGGCTGGGCTGAGCTAGAAGTGGCGAGGTACAACTGCGAGTAAGGCTACACCTTCGTGGGGGCTGGGCTGCTTACTGAGTCCTTGGGGTGGGCCGATGCGAAGTGGGGCGGGCGAGGGCAGGAACTTGCCGGCGGCGGGAGAGCCTCAGGTCACGTTGGGAGGGCAGGAGGCAGAGTGCGACCTGCTGCGGGCCGGTGGATCCTCCAGCGGCGGTAGCTTGGACTGCGACGTACCAAGCATGGCCAGTATCGACGGCGGCACGGGCGTCGGCGTCAGCAGAGTTTAAAAGAATCGAGGTGTACCTCGTTAGTAGGTTCCAGAGGTCACCAATTGTAGCGGTAGCCTAGACCGCTACGTGAAAGCCAAGCATAACTGCTTGTGTGCTTTTGGCCGCCGAACGAAGCTGTGAGGTACGCCGATGTAAGCCCGCTAGGGCAAGCCTTTTTGGTTAAAAGAAACTACTATTAACCAATGGTTATTCCGTTGACGAACAAATTTATTTTCGAGAATATACATGCTTTTGTGAAAGGTGAATTCGTATGTACAGGAGTTGACATACATTATTATTTACAATTATGATATATAGGTGTTTTTATACATATGAGTAACTTTCTTATAATTTTAGTAATGACTAGGTATATGTACATATGTGATGTAGTGACTTGATATGATGAAATTTGGAGAATGAGAAATGGTGCGTGTGGATATGAAGGCAGACTGAAGAAAAGATTCAGGGAGAGGAGAGGCTTAAGAGAAAACGGAGAGTTGAAGGGTAGGCTA